>NW_026921096.1:0-18019 GCF_032062105.1 Saccostrea cuccullata
GTATAAAGTAAAACATATTATTGTACCGACTTCGTTTTCATTTTTTATTATTATTATCCGAAATAAAAGGTGCAAATGTGATACAGGCAACATATTAATACAATTGTAGTATAACTGAAAAAGATCGCATACTCGTAAGTAAAAGGTAAAAGTGCATGAAGAATGATATAAAAATATGACACTGAAAAAGACATTACACACAAATTTTTCTTCGTATGAACGACCGTGAACTATCTTGCCCTACAAAAATACATTTCAGTTTCGAAGAAAATCCTCTGGCATATTCAGAAAAAAAATGTTGACAGATGGGACGGATCTAAAGAAATGAGCTTAAATACATATGGAAGAGATTATTTTTAATAATAAATATAATGGTATAGTTTGCTATTTGCCGTGACATGCATCTGAATTATCCTGGCACGGGCGAACAGAAGTGAAATTTAAACAAACTTAATCTTTGGGCCTTAGAATTTGGACAAAAAAGACATTGATACATATAATAATATGCGAGTTAAAGCTATCTGTTTAAAGCTCATTTTCAATCATCATATTGAATCTAGAACGGTTTACGGTCCATGTACGTATTACGTTTAAAAACACAAAGCATCTCGACGTTCGTAAACGAGCAGCAATGTATCTTTCTGTGATGACGAGGCATAACAATGTCACAAGTTATTTTAATTGCCTGTATGAAATAAGAAAGACAATTATTCAGCAAATTCATATTTTTAACTTAATAAAAGATTATTATAATGATTAAGAATCCCAGTGAAAAAATCTCATGAATGATAGGCAAAATCAGAGAAAAATCGTTTTTCAGAGTTTATACATATCTCAAATTTTAAAGCTTAAATTTTTTAAAATGGAAAGAAAATGGCTGCTTCTAAACTTTTTTTTCTCATTTTCCAAATTACCTGTAGTATTGGATTCCATGGAAGCGTTAAATCTTTTATCTTTCCTGGAACTCGTCGACTTCTGAATCATAATTAGTCATATTTTATTGCAATGAGCAGCTTTACGCTTTACCTGATGTTCACAGATGCTCACTACCTATACGATTTGTTTTGTGGCAGGACTTTATTTGTTAAAAACCGATAAATCCCTAGTGTACCGACACTTGTAAGCGCCATGATTCAATAAGAAATTCCCCGAAGTGCTTAGTTTTCCCAGTTCAGTGCATTTTTGTGGTTTTACTGACAACGTGAAACTAGACAATTATTTCATTAGTCCCTTCCTGGTCATTATGAGAACATGTTATTTTAACAAGGGCGAGATGGGAAGGACGATAATATTATGTAATGAGTGGTCATAACTGTCTAATTACAGAATGTGCGCTTGTATGTTTAAGTCTTTAGAAAGTTAGTAATATTATAATCCATAAAAAAATCGAGCAAAATCAGCATATTTACGTTTGCAACAAGTAAAATTACAATTAAAGATGTTAACATTGTTTCAGTTCTTGGCTTTAATTCGCCAAAAGAAATAATATTATCAATTGAAAAAAAAAATAAAAACAATAATTTAATCAAGTTGAATCCAATCAAACTAGTTTTCCTCTCATTAAATTAATTCAGTTTAAACTGAAAAAAAGTATTCATTATGCTAAACAATGCATTAATTTAATTCACCATTATACAAATATTATATTATAAATATAATACAAGTTCAAACTTAATATAAAATTATATTGCTGTTTTATTTATCATTCTTATACTAGTTCGTTAAATTGATTTAAACATTTTCAAGGTAATGTGACTTCATTGTTAGTTATTGTACTACAAATTAATTTTGGACATATAAGTATAAAAATCAAATCATCGATTTTATTGAGATCACATTAATCATATTTTTTTACCCTTTAAAATAAAGTAAAATAACTTCATATTTTGATCTTTAGATTATGTGATGAAAATTTAAAACATGTTATCGCTTTTTAATATTTTACATGTCTGTTTCCTTAATTAGCCTTGCAAATAAAAATACTAAATGTGTCCATAAAATTAAGTTCGATGATAAACTATGGAACGCCATCACTGCCTTATAGCATAAAACTATGCATTCATTATGTCAATCTATCATTACGTGATGTGAACATATCTTTAGGTTATGTCAATTTTTTATGGGGTGATGTAAAAATATCTTTACATCATGTCAATGCTGCATTACATGAAGTAAACACATTCTTCCATTATGTCGGCACTTTATAACTTGAAGACCAAAGTTCATTATGTGAAGTGAAAATATGTTTACATTGTGTTAAAACTTTATAACGTGAAATGAATATTTCTTTATATTATTTCATTTCTTTAATATGTGAGGTCAAAATTGCATTACGTCAAGTTAATTTCGTTTTACATGTGCTCTATGATTTAATTTATCATTACATGAAGTCAAAGTCCATTCCCTTTTGTGAGTGTATATTTCTATTACAACAAAGCATTATTACGTGATGTCAATGTATCTTTATTTTAGGCCGAGGTCATCACAATGTGAGGTGAAAACATCATACCTTTACGTCAGTGCTTTATTACGTTAAGTAAAAAGGTTTTTAACATAATGTGAACATATATTATGGAGACAGTCCCGGCGTTCCATATTATATCAACACTTTATTACATTATGTCACAACTCCATTCCTTTATGTGGATATTTAATAAGAATATGTTAACTCTTTCTTATGTGATTTAGAACTTTCTTTACATTGTATTAATTCTTTATCACGTTGATTACAAATGTTCATTACGTGCTGTAAAATACATTTACGTTATGTCAAAGTTGATAACCGTGTTTTCACGACTGGGAAGGGGGGGGGTTCCTGATTAATTAGATACATTATATGAGAAGGGGGGGTCTGACTTCCTCTTTTTTCCGACATAACTTTATCATAGAAAATGTTCATTGAAATTCAGCCCCACTTTTTGCTGAAGTATAAGGGTAATGTAGTATATTTGGATTTTTTTTTAGGACTGATCGAAGTTGGACCCCCCCCCCCCCACTTCACCCGAAATAGGATTTTCGAGTTTGGATTTTTTTTCTTTTTTTTGTACCATATTTTTTTCTGGCTGACAAACCTCCCCCAACCTTCAAAAACGATTCAACTTCACTGGAATTAGTCATTTTTCAACCATTCCAGGACCAGAATTCTGTTCCGAAAATCTACTAGTCCCTCACTTTAATCAATTGACCAATTGAGTAAACATGGGCTTATATCAGTGGCGATCTTGGGTTCTTGAAAAGAGTAGCTAAATGGGGACGATATGGTGAATGAGTTGGGGACCAGGGGGTGAAAGCCCGGAAGATCTCAGGCTTTAGATTTTTTTTTTATAAAACGTTTCAACTTATTTCAGTTATACTTTATGTAAAACTAATGCAATGTCCTACAAAATAAAATCAATTGATTAATTTCATGCATATTTTGGTCACTAAAGATGGGAGAGCGGGAACCCCCCTCTCCCCACCAAACCACCAGTGCACGTATGAAATACGATGTGTTTACACTTTTTTTTTAAAAAAAAAGGAGGGTTAAAGACTGATAAAAAGCTTAGGACAGTGTTTTGTAGTTAGATCAGAAGTTTTGGACTTTTCAAAATAAGAAGAAAAATATTGCTGCATGACACATATTATTTGATTTGCGATATTTATATGAGATTAAATGGCCATTGAATTTCGACGTTAAAAAAAAATCGTCAATAAAGATTCCATGGGAACATGATCCTATTTATAAATTTAACCTGATATTTAATAAAGGATTTATTAAGTCTTGTGTATAATTTAATATTTGATATGTTTAATTTAAATTATTTGCATGTTTAACATATGTGCATGTAATATTAAAAACACAAAACGAAATTGTTGAAATATTCTAAGATATACTGACAAGAGGCTAAGCATTTTAGACACAATGTAAAGATACAATGGCATAACATAATGATTTGTCAAAAAGTAAGGGAAAATTGACAACATGTAATAGATTCCCGTCGTCATGTAGCATATTGATGACACAGTATAGTAAAGAATTGGCCACATGTGACATTTTTTTTCACATCATGTAATGAAATTCTGACATCGTGTTATAGCGACTTGATATTGAATTAAAGATAAATTCACATCTTGTAATGAAAACTTAAACCAAATAGTAGAGAGTGCACATAATGTAATAATGAGTTGAAATTATATAAAAACATCTTTACACCACGTAAAATCGTTTTGACTTAATGTCATAAAGAGCTGATATAATGCAATGGAAGATTGGCGCAATGTAATTGAAGTGCGAGTTAATGCCATAAAGACTTAACATAATGTAATGGAAAGTTGACATAAAGCAATAGTTAGTGTGTGTAAATGTCATAAAGAGTTGACATAATGTAATGGAAAGTTGACATAACGCAACAGTAGTGTGTGTAAATGTCATAAAGAGTTGACATAATGTAATGGAAAGTTGACATAACGCAACAGTAGTGTGTGTAAATGTCATAAAGAGTTGACATAATGTAATGGAAAGTTGACATAACGCAATAGTAGTTTGTGTAAATGTCATAAAGAGTTGACATAATGTAATGGAAAGTTGACATAGCGCAATAGTAGTGTGTGTGTAAATGTCATAAAGACTAAACATAATGTAATGGAAAGTTGAAATAATGCAATAGTAGTGTGTGTAAATATCATAAAGAGTTGACATAATGTAATGTAAAGTAGACACAATGCAATAGTACTGTGCGTAAATGTCACAAAGTGTTGACATAATGTAATGGAAAGTTGACACAATGCAATTGTAGTGTTCTGCTATAAGGCAGTGACGGCGTTCCATAATAAACATACATCAGGTTTAACTTTCGGTTGAAAGTCTCACATTCCATATTCGATCTTTTGAAAAATATCTTTTTTACAATGATACTCAGATAAATGTAATATTACCATAACGAAATAAATAGCCTACATAGAGAGTATATTTCATTTTTGATGCTTGTTTTAACTATTGTTTATTAACAGTACTTCGACGATATATCGAATCAAAGGTCAAAACCAGTGTTTTCTTTCTCCATTGCTTTTCAGTTTTAAATATATATATTCTGTTTTACATAAATACAGAAAAAAGTTCTTCAAATAAAGAGGCAAAATTGGCACCCACGGGAACTCCGATAGTGTTGGAAGACCTGATCTCCAATAACTACAATAGACATTATCAATCGGAAACTCAAGCATCTCTTCAATATCAGTTTCAGAGTACTTGTGTGTACAATCAGAATAGTCTATCAAAATAATTTTGCAAATGACAAAGTAAGAAAATTTCTAGACTTCAATCTTTATTTATTGAAATAGCAGCCGCCTATGATGTCAAAAAGTCTGGACATAAATTTATCACGAGAAATTGTAGCATAAAGTGTTTGCAAATTTTGATTTTATTGGTTTTGTTAAAATTTTAATTTTATATTTTGTTAAAGTTCTTTCGAGATTTTAAGGAGTCTGGGGGTCAACAAATTAACCATTAGATCTTACTTTATTTTAAGATATGGAATCTTAAACTCTAAACTATCACTTAGCAAAGAAAAATTTCACGATCCGTTATATTTAAGTCAGGAATAAAGAAAGAGACTTGATAGTATATTAATTTGAACCCCTATACATCTTTTGATTTTATGATTTTTCATGATGTAGGAATCTAGAAGAGATATGGTAAAAAAAAATCACTTTTGCTTGTTGGGAATGTTGAAATACTTAAAATTGACATATAATTTTTAAGAAATGCCTCTTTAGAAGGGGGTTATGGAAAGAATCACAACTATGTGGAGAAAACGAACAGTATTCGAGCCTAAATATCTATTAAATATTGCTAATTAGGAGCAAAGCAAATACGGATCTCTAAAACATCAGAGGTGGGATCAGGTGCCGTGGAGGAGTGAAAAACCCCTTCCGAACGGTAACACCTGCCGAGTGCTCTTTGTCATTATCGGGAAATACGTCGACAATTAATTCAGTGCGAAAATATGGCCTAACAATCAGTATGAAAAAAGTCAGTCAGCATTTGACTTAATGAATTGTACTTGCTGACAAGGTCATTGTATCGACCATAGAACTTACAAAATTATGACTTTAAACGAGACTGCTGATATTCTTACTTCATTAACTAGTTTGTCGATAACTTACCTCATTTTAGAAATTGTTCATACGTAGTGCTATTCTGTATCGAATCAACTGAGAATGATAAACTCCGTATGCAGGTGAAAAAGAAATATTGCTGCATAAGTAAGGGAAGTTGACGATTGAAAGTTAAAGTCATTTAATTTACGTACATGTAAATCATCAAGCTTTGTTGTTAGATAACCATTAACATTATTCTTAGAAAAGATCCAAATATGAAACAGATATGTCAGACTCTGTGATATCTTTTACTATTTCCAGCAGAATCCACGGCTCAAGATATCAGGACCTTCACTTTGTTTCTCCAATTGAGCAAAGATGTAGGGTACATCTCTTCAACATGAATTTTCCATTTTTGGTGAAAATCGTATTATTCAATTAATATTCTTGTATCAAAAAAAAAATTACATCATCAAAAATGATTTTATTAATGATTGAAAGAATAATTTGCTAGCCCATTTCATGCTATTTTTATTTCGACATTCAAGCTCTTTGGTATAAAGCATCTATTTATCTCAATATTTTATTAAATTAAATTTAACATTTAGATTTGCTTTTTATGGAAGAAAAAACCATTTCCTTTTGAACATTTTCTATTAAGTTCCTTAAGGGCCTTCCTCACACAAATGCAAAATGTTTTTTTGGACATTGAGAGAACTATATTGTATAAAGGTGTTAATTTATATAATAAAATGCTTTCTTTGGTTGTTAGTACGGGAATGAATATCGCAGCTGTTGCAGAAAAAATACATAACCCGAATAAGCGGGTTATGCTATTTTTTTCTGCAATAGCTGCGACATTCATCCCGTACTAACAACCAACGAAAGACATTTTATTGTTTATATTTATATCTGTTTAAATGATCATTTAAAGTAGGATTAAAAAGATTAAATATTGCATCAATGATGAGAACGTCTTTGTACGTTTCATTGATGGAACAGCCACTGATCAAGAAAGCTGTACAGGTGACATGCTTAGTGTACTTCATGCAGTGATTAACGCAATGGGTTTTCTTAAGAAATAAAGGAGGAAATATTCAGTGGATGTAAATATATTGAGGTGATCTATTTAATTTTCACTATTTGATACGTCGGATTTACCCCCGTGAAAAATGTTCAAATACAACATAGTATCAATGAACAGAAATCACTGTTAGTTACTTCCATAGAGACAAAACATGAAAATAACATGTTTGATTAATTTAACTTGCCTTTTTAAAATGTTAAGAATACATGAATTAATTACGAAATGACTAATTTACTGTAATTTCTTATTTTTAAGTTAGATTGCATCTCAATTTTAACAGATCTGTTCCTGTATTCATATGAAGCAGAATTTTTTCTAAATCTAGATCGGTCGGCAGGAGATCCTCACTCCTTCATGGCACCTGATCCCACCTCTGATGTTTTCAAGGTCCGTATTTTCTCTGCTCCTATTTTGTATTTTTTTTTTATGGATTTTGATCTCGAATACTGTTCGTTATATCCATATGTTTCATCTAAGGGCTGATCACTCTAACTACAGAAAAATGTAATAGAATCAGAACTCTTTAATGTGCATTCTTCCGAGGACTTATTTACTATGATCAAACATGTCAGTAAATCTTGATAAAATGATATATTGTATGAGCGAAATATATAATTGAAAGCACGAATGTAATACCTGATAGCGCGAATCGAATAGCTTGCAAGTTGCAAGATTTAATTTCGTAAATGTAAGAAGGCATATTTGTATGAACAAATTATTTCTGTTCAGACGATTGAATAGTTAAAGTCATAAACCTAATTAATTGTTATATTTCTATTAATGTCTCTTTCTGGTAAATATCCAAATATGATAAAGATGTGTCAGGCTATGGTACATTTGATTTGAAGCTCACTGGGATATATTGTGTCGACAATTAAAATGGAATAAATATTGTTAATTGATAATACGTCGTTGATATATCTAAATCTCGATTTGAAGGCCAAAGCAATTGTGTCCTTTCATGTATAAGATTTTGAATGAATTCTGCCTCATATGAATACAAAAATAGATCTGTTAAAAATTGGAAATCCAAAAGATTGCTGGAAGACTTGGTCTCCAAAAACCACATGGATTTTGTCAATCAGAAACTCAAGCATCTTTTTAATATCAACTAGAGAGTACCTGTATGTACAATCAGAATTTTTTTCAGATAATCTTTAAGGAAAATACGGCATTTACGCTTCGTGTGCTTTCGTTTTGTGCAATAAATTACTAATTGGCGTAAAATATTTGTATCTACAAAGTTGTCATTGAATTTGTATTCAGAAATACAATATCCATGAATCCATGAGACAGATTATACTCAAAGTCATAAACTGCCTTACTTTCAGTTGTGGAAATTACTAGGTATAGATAGAGTACATGAATAAGACAATGCATTATTTGAAATACGACTTATAAAAGTCGATATAAAATGAAAATTGATCAGTTATTTGCGCGTTTACTGTCATCAACACACATATATTGCAAAAAGCTCAATTTATTTCTGAGAGGCTTTATGTTTTATGTTTCTGATGACTTAAAAAAAATCATGAATGAAATTTGCTCAAGTATTTTAAAAACTTGGATTTTGTTTTTATCTTTGTACAAACAAGTTTCAAACAGCTCCTCTATACTTTAAATGGTTTATAACAATGTAAAAGAATCGATATTAAAAAATATAAACAATAGATAAGTATTTTCGGAGGACATTTCTTAGTGCATTTACCTATCAACATATTTATTCCGTCTTCTTATACACGAGTATTTTCATCTCAGACATAAGTACTTAATTGATGTTTTTAAGTACACACGTGCAATATTTGGTTATATTGTTTGCTGGGTAGTGAAAATACAGGATATTGATATCTTTTGTAAAATGCTTAACAAAAGTTTTCATTAACAAATACAAACAGTAATTAACAGCCGCTTTTTGTTTAATTTGATTTTAAAAACATGTTCAGATCTCAATTTTTGAAATAAGAAAACGTGCAGTTTCCTCACTAAGGGGTCATGGCGGACGTGTTTTATTGAAAGTAAAATAGAAAAACACGAAACTCATCCCTTGTGTTATTTCAATAAGAAGATTTAAGCATATTTCTGCAGAAATACATAATTAATTTGACAAACCCTTGATTGTTTCATGTTTCAAAAGTTTAACATTTTACGTAATGAAGCAAAGTGTCATTTCTTAATTGGAATGATAAATCGTTTCGCTTGACTACATTTTTCTGTGATTTTTACACGGAAGTGATGATTTGCAATTGTACCTGTGTACAACATTAAAACTGACCAATAGAGCACTAATCCAAAATTTGAAATGGTATAAAAGGAGATAAATTTTACCAGAAAACGCATACTCCCTTGGTGATCATTCTGGGTAACAGTAAGTTAAATCAGATAAATTATGTTGTTCAATTTTAAATTAAATGTTTTAACTTCTTAATTTTAAAAACTTTTAAATTCTTTTTTCAGCAAATGATCATTTTCAATATATTAACCTATGGCTAAATGTTTTTAAAAGATATATTTTCCATGTTGTAATTTCTAAGTTTTGGACGTCATTCTGGCAGGTTTTACTTGATTTATAATGAAGTTCTTTTATTTAAACCAATGGAAATCAACGTCTTGCAACTATCCTATTAAAATTATCATTAACCCTTAAACACTTCTGCGAATCAATAATCAGGGAAATTTACTTCAAGTTAATCTAATCAAATAAGATTCGAAGTCTTTCAAAATTAGATCCATTTTTTTTATTGAAATAGGGAATTATAAAAATCATGTATTTCGAAATTCATTTATTTTTTTATTGTCACTAAAAGAACGACTTTTTTTATTTTGTTTATTTTTAGGAAACATGTTGGGTTTTATCTCCCTATTCACATTGCTCGCTTTGGCAACAGCTAGACCCGGAGGTGGCTACTATCCCAAGGGAGGCTCCGGTGGGGATGGAATAGCTGTCATTCAAACCGGTGGCGGTGGTGGTGGTGGATCTGGGATTTTCTTAGGAGGCGGTAGTGGTGGTGGTGCTGCTGCAGCAGCTGCTGCAGCCGCCGCCGCAGCTGCTTCTGCAGGTGCCGCAGGTGGAGCTTTCGATGGTGGTTTCCATGGTGGATACTACCCAGATCTCTATTACGGTGGCATTGGTGGAATTGGAGGGGCTGGGGCAGCCGCCGGTGCTGCCGCAGGTGCATCTGGACTTGGTGGAGCAGCCGCTGCTGCAGCAGCTGCTGCTGCCGCTGCTGGTGGATTAGGAGCTGCAGCAGGTGCTGGTGCTTCCGCAGGTGGATCAGGTGGATTAATTTATCCTGGACCAATCTATCCTGGACCAATTTACCCACCAGGACCTATCTATCCACCAGGACCAATCTACCCACCAGGACCTTTCTACTTTCCTGGATCAGGAACAGGAGCTGGCGCAGCAGCTGGTGCAGCAGCAGGTGCCTCTGGCTTTGGTGGATCTGCTGCCGCTGCCGCCGCTGCTGCTGCTGCTGCAGCTGGTGGATCCGGTGGAATCATCTACCCTGGCCCAGTGTATCCTTTCCCAATCTATCCACACGGACCCTTCTATCCTAAAGGTGGCTTTATAGGAATCGGTGGAGGCGGAGCTGGAGCCGCTGCAGGTGCTGCCGCTGGAGCTGGAGGATTTGGCGGATCAAGTGCTGCTGCTGCCGCAGCCGCTGCAGCTTCCGGAGGAGCTGGCGGATTCGGAGGTCAAGGTGTTTTTCTTGGTGGATCCGGAATCGGTGGTTCCTCTATAGGAATTATCGGTGGCGGATCTGGCGGTGGAAAGGTGAGAATATTATATTTTACATTTACATTAAGTAAAAAGCCAAACTAAAAAATGTTCGCTTTTTATTAAACATAGTTTTAAAAATGTGTACAGATCTTAATTTGCACTAATGTTTTCTCTTTTTTCATTGTTTTAGAAAGTATACTAAACTGTGATGGAATATTTTAATCAAGACAAGACTGCCTGGGGACTGAATCGTATTTGTAAATTAATATTATAATAAAAATATTTGTACTCATCATTATAATGTTTTATTTTTGATCTTTTGAGGAAATACAGGAGATTTTAGTTTAAATTTGAGAAACAGAAATCAATAACGTATCAAACTTATAAACCTGTATGTTCATTTGTTTTCGGTTACCGTTGAAAAGCATTTCAAAGATCGCATTAGACACCTTTACGACAATCAGGCTGAGAATTCAGACTTTAAATCATAATGGATGGAAATTGTACTACACATTTTTGAGACCCAGTTCAATGATGCTTTGCACATGCTGAAAATTTTATCCCGTCCGTACATCTATAATTAAGGTTTTTGTAAATCTGCATTTAATTTTACTTAAATTGTCTAGGAAATTTGAGGCCTTGATTTTGAATGCTGGTTTCTTTGTTGTTGAAAATGGAGAAGACAACGAACAGTTTTCAAACTCTCAAAGTCCATGTCAACAATTCAGGTACAAATCGGGAGCAGAACAAACACGGACCTCCAAAAAACATCAGACATAGGATCAGGTGCTATGGAAAAGTGAATATCCCATACATACTAAACACACCCTCGTCATAATCGAGAAAAACGAAGAAAACATCCGTAGACGATTCATTTGTAAAAAATGGCCTAGTGAAGTCGGCATTTGATCTAATGATAGGCTGTACTTGCTGACGAGGTCATCGTTGTTAAATTGTAAAATGATCCAAAGTTGAAACGAGACTGTCGATATCTTGTTTCAATAACTTTTTCTGACAATTTGCTTTGATTTGGGAAATGTTTGTATGTGGAGCATGTTTTTGTTTAAAAATCAACTGAGAGGCATAAAGCTAACCCAAAATGCATGTGATGAAGATATATTGCTACAAAAGTATTGGAAGAAATGGACGATTGAAAATTTGAGGTCATCACTTTGAATATATAAGTCTTTGTTGTTTATGAAAAGACATGTCAACTCTGCGTTATCAAGGATATTTTGAGTCGACATATGAATGAACGTTACTTTTGTTAATTGATAATAAGTCGTCGATATTTAAAATTATTGCAAAACTTCGGAATATTATTCATTTATGTACATGTAGATAATTAAATCAAAAGTTGTAAAACAGGGCAAATTATAATCTAGTAAAAACGGTTTGTTGGTAATGATGTTATTGAAATTGTTGAATTTAGATATCTGGGTTTATTTAGCATTAACAATATAAACATTTCCTAATAGGACTAACAACCCCCCCCCCTCTCTCTTTCTCTCTCTCTCTCTCTCTCTCTCTCTCCATGCCGTTTCTTTTAAGTAAAAATACCCAACCACTTTTGTAATCTGTTATGAAATATAAATAAGACATTTTTGTTTATGATAAACGCCCTTATAGGTTTATATTAATATAAAACAAATCACAGACTAAAACTAGTGTTTATAAAAAATAAGTTGTGTCTAGTTCTGTTTTTGATGTCATGTAACTTGGTGGCAATTTAGATCTCTCTCTCTCTCTCTCTCTCTCTCTCTCTCTCTCTCTCTCTCTCTCTCTCTCTCGGGGGGGGGGGGGGATATGCGCGTATATGTGTCAGAGATGATTTGAAAGATATTGTTTTGCAAATGTTTTCTATTTTATAATGTGACTTATTACAGTTAAGTATAACTTGACATAATGCAACCTTAAAGTAGGAAAGCCGTATCTTATAAACACAATTTTATACTTATTTTACATAACAGAGCGCAAATAGAATAATGTTTACTTAATAGAGATCATGCACCAAAAGAACACGTCCAAGAAATCAGACGTGAATTTAAACAAATCTGAGGGATTGCAGAGTCGAGTTCATTCCTCCATGTGAACTATCTCAGTCCCAATCATTTTTTTATTACGAAAACGGAATTTAATTGTGCATAACATTTGTCATGAATTCTGGGAACAAAATCATCTTTCTTACGCTTCTGTTATTGGAGGTAAGTATGTTTTACCAATGTAGTTTAAATGTTGAAGCTATGAGATTATATTTCATGTTAGCTTGAACTTGAAAATCCATCCATTTCTGATACTTTTCAAGAATTGTGGTATCATTAACTGTATCCATGAAATATCTTAAATTCCGAACAAAAATTCCTTTAAACATCTTTGCATCGTCATTGGAGTTGTCGATAAGAGATGGATACCTTTCAATAATATAGAAAGTGTGGCAGCGTCAATGTTCTGCTATGGGAAACCCGAAATATGTGTTCGATTAAAAAGTCAAATGGGAGGTGCACAATAGCACTATGTAACAAAGATTAATTGAATGTTTCATTAAATTACATTCAGCGGTATAAGAGGAGTTGCGGATAAGAGATGGGTTCCCCAAAGCGTTACGGACGGACGTACAGACGGACGGACATCCCACTCACTATATACCCTCCCGCTTTTCAAGCGGGGGTATAGCAAGATATGTTTGTGAATCACAATTGCATGGCATCTCATGACAAATGTTTCGAAAATGCAATTGAAACTCCAAGCTGAAAGTCAAAACGTTTTTTTTTTTCAAACTGCTATCAAAAGAAAGATCTTGTCACAAGAAAAACGCATGCCAAAAATGAAAGCCCCAGCACCAACCATTCAATTATTACGGCCACGGTCACAGTCTTTCCAAAATAGATCAACTGTTAAGTCAAAATTAATGTAGACCAAGGAAGGGTCTTGTCATAAGGACGATACTTGTAAAATATGCAGGCCTTGGCAGTAAATACTAAAAATTAAGAGCAAGGTTTAAGTTTTTATTTAAGAAATAGCGCAGACTCTTCATTCAAGGTCTTTAAGGGTCAAAATCGTTGGTGTCAAAGTGATGCTCTTGTTACATAAAATACACTTTTGAAATATAAAAATCCTTGCAAAAACAAATTTTAAAGAGTGAAAATTGTTGGTACACAAGGGAAGGTCTTATGACAAGGAAAGCTCATGTGTAAAAAGAAACCCCTAACTCCACCTTTTTTAACATTATGACCAAGGTAAGTTTGGTAAAATTTTATACACTTCTACATACGTTTATACACTCTATATGCATATTCCCTGTTTGTTGCATTTTTGTGACTTTTCACAACAAGTATAGGAAGTGTATGGACTATATTCGCAGCACTCCTCCTCGGCAGGACACGGATGTGATCCGCAAGTCATAGGTTGTGGTTGAGGAACATGCGGATCGTAGTTACAGAAAATCCCAGAACATTTAGTTCCAGGTCGTATGCTAGCGACGAAAAGGTCAAGAACGGAAGTCTGCTGCATCGGTGCTCCATTTGTAAATGGTCCGTTCCAGTCAGGTGAAAACACGGGCCCTGAAACTTTGAAATAAGGGGGGCCATCCTTAAATGTGATGTTACATCGAGATATTGGGTCTTCGTTACACATATTGTATTTTATGTTAGCTTGAACTTGATATTCCATCCATTTCTGATACTTTTCACGTATTGTGGTATCATTAACTGTATCCATGAAATATCTTAAATTCCGAACAAAAATTCCTTTAAACATCTTAGCATCGTCATCGCAGTCAGGGTCACAGTTCTTTTCGGTGAATATACCACTGGTATTACTGTTGTAGTCGATAGCTGCTGTGGCTATCTTATCTGCTAGAATAAGGTAGGAATCGTTATTGGTAAGTTTATACATTTCTGAAAAAGCTCCGATCATAATGCCAGTTTCATAAGTATATCCAACACTGTTTGAAGGTTTGCAAGAGTTTAAATCAATGCCATCACTGATGAGAAATGTAGAGCTGTTGATTAAGTTATTAGAAAATATGTATTCTTCAATCTTTTTGTATTTACTCCTGAATTCAGTATTGTTGGTCAGCCGATAGAGTTTGGCGGCTAGATGGTACATTTGGACATCTGTTATGGTCTGTTTAGCATTGAAGTTGTTGTCAAACCACATGCCTCCGTTACACTGCCCATTAGAATCCCAGCCCGTCTTCCAGCTCCAGTTCAGGATGTCTATGGCTGTCTGAAGAAACTCTTGAAGATTGAAAAGTTCGTATATCCTGGCATAGCTGAGACCAAACCAACCCATATCATCAAAGGAAGGGTAGGGTCCATAAGCTTCCATCAGAGAATAAAGGTCTCTATGGGAACCCGTGACTACAGTCAGATATTTCTTGTGCTGGGCGTACTCCATAAAGTTAGCCATGGGCTCAAGTACAGCACCATTCTGCCAAAACCCATCATACCCGTTCCAGATCTACAATTTCAATGTTCCCATTGCTGTAGTCTATAGTATGTGATTGTTGTGACAAATCCAGTTTTGAGGATAACATTCGTTTTGATGAAATGAAATGTCTTTACTGACAGTTAATCTTTAACCACAAATATCAGACTTTATAAAGTTATATATGTTTATCATGTTTCGGTATTTAAAAAAGTTACCTGGTAGCTAAACAGACCAGCTATGGGTGACGGAAACCAATTCGATTGATGAGCAAACTCCGTAACGCAAGCCATATAAGCACTGACGTCATTTCCGAACATATTCATGGAACAAGTTCCGTTCTCATTGGATATTACTGTGCTAAGAGTGTAACCAAATGTTACACCGAAAAATACTATTATTGTCAAAAGTCTCATTTTAAAGACTTGTTTTCTAGCCTACTTTAAACATCTGATAGGATGCAGATATATTTCTGATAACGGTTAAATGGCTGTTATCGCTATATATTGATAACGATTAGTCCAGTATTACATGTAAATGCTTCTATTCAAATGAAAAGTGTCTATACGGTTACAGTTGTGTATGGGTTACATGTGTGATGAAGTGATGAAAAATACGTATCGTAAAGATTTTTTTTTTCACTTAATTTGTAAATGCCTATTTTCAATATCATTTCTCTAGTGAAATATAGAAATGATGTCGATTAAAATGCGATATCGTCAACATTACATAAGAGACCATATAACAATGTGTTTGAGACATATCTATATGTCTATACAACCCCAACTCCAACCCCTAAGTTTTTAGCAGACTTACCCCGGTACTTCTGTACTTATATGAAGTAAAATATATTCAAAACCTTATACGTATATATGAGAAGAAGAAAAAAAACAATCTAATTAAATTAGATGTTAGTTTCCGCTCGCATACTCGCTACCTTAGTGTAGCGAGTATGCGAGAGGATCTAACATCATATTTTAATTAGATTTTTAAAAAAAAACTTGCCGTGGCCCTCAGCTCGACATTTAGGTATACCATGATATATACATGTATATATGGTATATATCGACGATGTATTTAATTTATCAATTAACAATACATGTACATGCAGTTATTTCATTTCATATGTTTTCACGATATATCTCACTGAGCTTGAAATAAAAGATATCACAGAGTCTGATACATCTGTTTCATATTTGGATTTTATACTGTAAAAAGACGTAAATGATGATCTAACAATCAAACTTTATCTTTTAACTATTCAATGGTCAATTCCCTTAACTATGCAGCAATATACCCTTTTCACCGGTTTCTCTCAGTTGGTTTTAATGCGCAAGAGCATGCTTTACTTATGAACAATTTTATCTAAAACGAGGTAAATTATTCACAAATTGATGAAACAAGGATATCAAAACCATCTCATTTAAAGTCATTATTTCGTAAGTTCTATGGTCAATACAACAACCTTGTCAGCAAATACAATATATCATTCAGGTAAATGCTGACTGATGTTTTTCATACAAGTAATTTCTTGATCATGACAAGGAGCACACGACGGGTGTGACCGGTTGGCAGGGGATGTTCATTCCTCTCCTCCATGGCACCTGATCCCACCCCTGGTGTTTTAGAGGTCTGTGTTTTTTCTGCTCTAATCTGTATTAATTGTATGCACTTCAGAGCTTGAATACTGTCATTATAAGAAAAGATTCAAAAATGAATAGATTAAATTGATATCTGTATGTTCAGCAAGTTTAGCTTTATGTCTGGTGTTGAAAATTATCGCGCAGGGCTTTTGGATTATAAATATTTATTGCTATATAAATGCTAGAAGTACTTTTTTCTGAACGAAATTTATATGTTGTCTATTGTCATTGTCAAAAACTTTTTACAGCTTCATCTTCTTTTCCAGCACCACTGAGTCAATTTCAACCAAAATTGGCACAGAGCATCCTTTAGTAAAAGATATTTGAAGAGCAACACTTTCTTTAAGGCGGATAAAATAAAGAAATACTAAAAGTTAAAGTATAAATTGTATAGGTTCATACCTTTTCATGAATCACTGGACCAGAAAATATTCAGGGTAATTAAAAGCTTCTTGATATTATATAAAGTTTGATCAAAACATGGCACCGGGGGATAGGATGGGTCACTAAGGTTGATCAAAGTTTAATAAGGGTGTACATAGTAAACATCGTACCTATGGTCAGTCATCAATAATAAAGGAAGCATCCACAGGTACATGTAGTATAAATTCAAAATTTATTCCAAGTATGATACCCAGGGGTAGTTAGAAGCCCCAATGGGAAATCCAAGTTTTAATAAGAAAATATCAGAAAAAAAATCTTTATAAGTCCTCTTCTAAAGAACTGCAGTACCAAGTTTAGTCATATACGTATGGAATCATCCTCAAAAGGTGTTTATAATTGTGTATATTCAAGTTTTTTCAAATCATAACTCTTACGGTAAGGATGAGGTTAAAATGGACAATCAAATATTAAGAGAAATCGTTTTAAAAAAAAACCTTTTTTCTCAAGAACAGCAATTTGCCAAACCCAAGATTAGACATATTTATGGTAACTTCTCCATGTGTGTAGATTCAAATTTGTTCAATTCTTGACCTCCAGATTGTGTGGGCCAGAATGGGCTATCAAAGTTTTAGATAAGAATATATAGGAAAAACTATTTTAAAATCTTTGGCAAGAACA
>NW_026921097.1:0-18183 GCF_032062105.1 Saccostrea cuccullata
TTATTCGAAAATTTATACATGTAAGCATTAAATCATAATTGAAAACAAATTAATTGTAGATAAAACACAAAAATCTATCATCAAAAAAGAAAGACAAAAAAACAGATTCTACTACATTTTTTTATATACTGCCGATATTGACGGTTTCTGTGTCAACAATTTGGTCAATCCTCGCGAAAGATTTACCTGGTTAATTACTTTTACAAAAACTTTTTTTAAATATCATATTCAGTTTCAATTCTTTTTGTCTCATTATGGGTATCAAAAAATTTACTTTTTAAATAAATTAATTTTTAATTTGTTATATGCTTGCGTTAAATTTATATTTTGTAAAAATAATTGATCATCAAAATCTGTCAGTGTACGTTGTGTGTTTATAGTTTCCTCTTATTTAAACCCGGGGGAGGGGGGGACACCAAATTTAAAGGTCTTTGTCTGACCAATCGGTTTACTGTACACTGATCACCTGTTAATCTTACCCCGTTTCTCAATGTGTATACATCTGGTCGGATGTTATGTTTATTCTGATGGCTGTTTTTCTGAAAATCGAATTTGAAATAACAATCATTGAAGACCGACTAGATTTTGACGAATTCCCGTTGCATTATTAAAAAAAAATAACGAATTAATAAAAATTATTCATGATGTAAAAGCCATTAAAAAGTTTTTATGGTAAAAGTCAATCTTTGTAAACTAAACATTTGTATACCAATAGCCCCCCCCCCCCCCAAAAAAAAAAAATAAGACAGAGATTTTTTTTCATGAAATTATATGACTTAAAGTTATAGTCCTGTGAATTCTGTAGCGGAATGTTTCTTTTGACACATGAAATAAAAATGATACCATTTTGTTTTTAAAAAGTAATATATATTCTGTGTTCATGGATAAAGATAATTTTAAGAACAAATTGATTTTTGGTATTGGAAATTTAAGATATTTCGAATTCACAAGGACTTGCTCCCGGTGTGTTATAATTATTTATTTTTAAAAATCATAGACCTAAAAATAAAAACAACGCATTAATAATAAATTTATTTAAAAAAAAATAATAATATACGGTTTTGATAAAGGATGTCTTGTTTTATTATCACTGAAAATATTTTAAAAAATAGACACCTCGGCAAGTCCCTGTGGCTATTAGCTAACTTTGTTCTCAGTGATCAAGTTTATGCATTTTACCAAAAAAAAAAATCGTAAAAATTTATACGAGACAAAATTTTGAGTTGGAATAGATTTTGTGTAAATGATATTAAAATAACTAACAGTTAGTTTAAAGATTCTATATAAAATGCGTAAAAGTTTAATAAATTTTCCATTTAAGACCATTAAGCTCAGCTTAATGGTGGCTTAATGGTAGTTAATGAAGTTTGGACATTAAGCACCTGTAAGTTGAGCTTAAGGGGGCCTAATGGTGGCTTAAAGGAATTAACTTCTTTAAGCCCCTTAAGTCACCATTAACCTCCTTAAGCGATTTTTTAAAAGGGGGACTTTTGTCTTGTGCTTATTAATTGAGATTAAGATCAATTATATTTCATCGAAATTTCTATTTTCATTTCATTTGTTTAAAAATGATTGTTTATTTATTATTTCTTTCCCAAATATATTTCATCTATATAATTAACATTCACTTCCCAAATATATTTCATCTGTATAATTAACATTCACAACTGGTCTTTTCATAATTATAAAGAGTTTAAGATTTATTTGAATAAAACTATATAAAAGAAAATAATTCTTTCCCCATATTTTTATACATGAATGAAATGTTAGTAAAAAAATAACATCAAAATATTCTATCTGCAACCAAAACATAAAAATGATACGTAAGATATTTTTCTTTAAAGGGGTGGGTATCTATTTCAGGTTGTGTTAGAAATTACACATGGAGTAATGAGACGTTATATTTAATCAATTCATTAAAATAGTTTTCAAATGAAATTAAGGGAATTAAATTAAAATCATGAGTAAAAATATTTATTTACAGAATTCTTTTTAATTAGAATTTAATTGTTGGTACTATGTTTAAATTCACTATCATTTCTCATCAGATAAATGATAATTAATGGATATTCAAAATAGAGTTTACAATAGATACTCTACAACCTAGGAGTGTATAAAGTATGTAAGGAGAAGCGTTATGATTGTTCAGAAAATAATGGAAGTGCATAGCGAATAAAAATTGAAAAGTTTTTCAACTAGTAAAATTATTTTGAATATGCTCTAAAGCTACAATTGACAGAGTTTCTGTTCCTACATTTTGCGGTGCTCTTTGCAGCATAGCCTTCATTGGCATTATCACGTGAGCAAAATGAAGATATCACTTGGTTAATCTTGAGATGCCTATATTTTGTTGACAATAAGTTCTTATCATATATCACCCCCCCACCCACCCCCGTTTTTTTTTTACATCGATGAATCTTTTAATAAGCGAATGCTAAAAATGTATTTTTTTTTTTCTTTATTATTATTATTTATTTTGTTTGAAGTCTGAAATTAAAATGTCTCAACTGTTTTAAAGTTTAATGCTTTCCTTGCATGGGCACTTTTAGAATTGTGAAAGAAATTTTTCAATCACTAAATTTTGTTTGCAGCCGAGTTGATGCTTTGCATCAATTTTACTTGTAAATGCTTAATAGAAACGTCAAAAAGACACTTAGGAAAATTTATGAAATAATATTGGATGTGGCAAACCTCCGTGAAAACAAGTTGAAGCTAAATAACGATATGTAGAAAATTTAGAGAAAAAAAAAAAAAAAAGAAAATGCTGTACTATAATATACATTGTACAATGTTTTGAGATAAATCATAAGACTGTTCCAAAAAGTTATTGTTTCTATTTTAATATGTCTATATTTTGACACTGAATGTGAAATACACTTGTACATATTAACAAAGTGTATGTGGATATTAAGTATTTTCCGAAATACGACTGTTGTCAAACCCATTTCATTCACAGGATTGATGAATTAATTACATTAAAAAAAATGATAATCAATAAATTTATTTTAAAGGAAATTAAAAATCAAAAGTCCTGGAAGAAAAATGAATTTTATTTGTTATTCTCGTGCAACATATTTAAACATCATATATTGCCAGATAACTATTCGATTTCTTAATTTTATATATTAGCGTTTTGTAACTATGTAACAGTATTTCTTAATTTTATATATTTCTTATAAAATACAGTACACATTAAGTTGAGAAGAAAATACGTAAATAATCACGCGAAAAGAAAATACGTAAATAATCATGCACAGACTTCTTACATGTACACAATCTTTTGTCTCATACGGTTTGGGTTTGTTTATACATGTGCTTATTTGAATGTTCCTGGTCCGTAATTTGAAATTTATCTTTTATGTGAATTATCAATTAGATCATCCTTACATTCAAAAAATTGAAATTAAGAGATTGTGTACATATAACCCCGAAAATATATTTATGAATGCAAATACTGATTTCAGGTTTATTTTTCTAGGGATGTGATTTGAAGCGTATCAGCGCCGCAAATCCATGTCAGCCCTGCAGGGCTAATACGGCTAACGTGACGTCAGACATATGGCATATGCAAAAATTCTGCATTTATTACTAATCTTTCAATTTTTGAATATTTAAAATACAATAAATGAACCTAAACCCTAACTCAATTTGTAATGGTAGCATAGATTCTAACTTTCCCCCTTCCGTGTATAAAAATTTATTTTATAAATCTTTCAATGTCACTTTTTATGAAAAAACGTTTTCACAATAATTAACTCAACTACTGATTTGAGAACATTTTTTAATTTGAAAAAAAATATTGTTATTATTCATAAGTTGTAACATACCGCCAAGAATGGCTCAAATTTAGACAGACAGACTATCAACAACTATCATTTATAAATTTCAAAGATTGACAACAAATTTTCTTTTTTTCTGCAATCAATTCACTTAATACCAAAAGTAAAAATCAGATATCTTAATTTGCACCTTCTATAATAATAATTTAATGTGTTAAAAATGGTAAAAGGGCAACGGGGCTGTTTTTTACCTGATACAATACAAGATCCTTTGACCTTTAAACAACTGTTAAATATATCAGCCACTCTTTCCCCATTAAATGATAATGTTTTGATAAGGTGTTCCCCTAAATTTTTTTAAATCAATGAATATCAATATTTTGTTTTTATTTTGTTTTTTTATTTTTTTTTTTTTTTTTTGGTTTTTTTTTGGTTTTTTCCCACTGATTGTATATTGATTGTATGTTATGCACAGTAACGGATTTTAAAATATTATAAAAACCCCCCACACCACGCCCTGAATTCATTATCTTGAGACGGGTAACTTATGAGCATAACAGATACCTATATGTACATTTACATTATGAAAAAATATAACATAAAAGAAAGCTCCAACGTGTTATTAGACAACGACTTTTTTATGATAATGTTTGTAGTACTTATTAAATATCTTAAGATTGGTTAGGTGTATCTGAATAAAAGTTTGCACCCAATAATTCTAATATTTTCAGAATAGGTGAACAAGCTCTAAACTCATCATTCAAACGTTCGTAATAAAATCACATATTTGGGACATTAAATTTAAAATAATCAGGCAAATAAGTTTTTATCTTATTGCCTAATTGAATAAAATGAATCACAAAATCAAATTTTTCTGATAAAATGTTTAAACAATCAACACCACATACATTTCAAGCAATGTATTGATTTATATCTTCAATGGCACCACTCTACCAATATATTTTTTTTCGGTCTTGTAAAGAACCATATTTCAATCATGATATATAATAATTAAACTTTATTTTTTCATTGGGAACGAATTGTTTTTATATAAGAAAATGTAACAGAAACATCTGTGTCGTGTAATAGAAAACAGGATAAGTGTACTTACACAATTAATCGCCAGAAAAAAAGACAAGGAAAATATTTACTGCAGCCGCGCCACAGTTAATATTTTATTCCAAACATACTTATTTTTGTCTTCACATTCTTGATAAAAAGATTTTGGTTTGGTCTGCTTTGAATTCGTCTACCTGATAATTTGTCCAAGGTTTTAAAGGGAATTTTGACTTGGACTTTTAAATGTTTGAACTACTTTAACACATCAAATTTTCGTAACAGAGATTTGAATTTTTAATAATTTGCTTTTCTGTTAATCAAGCTAAGTAAAATGCTTATTTAAAAAAAATTATTATTCTTTATTCCTTTTTTGGCTTGAACAATTTGAGCAAAGATCACGTTGATTTGTCGAAATTTTATCAAAAGGCATGAAACACAATTGAAACTTGATTCCGTCAAAAAAATCAGCCTCCTGAACATGTTCGCGCCTTTTGCAGCTTTAAAAAAAACATAGTATTCTTTCAATTAATACAAAATTCACTCTTCATTGATTATTAATGTAACGAGCATGATCAATTTAAATAGTTTATTGTCCGTATAGAATTGAGATTTATTGTTTCCTTAATATTTGTACATAAAGTTTAAGAAAGATGTAAATTAGACATTTCCTGTTTTATATATATATTTTAAAGTTTTACGATATACAAGGAAGGATAACAATAAAGAGTTGTTTTCAACTTTTCATACACCAATCATAATTTTGATCGCTAAAATGTCCGTAATAAAAGATAAAAAAAACGGAAGCCATTTCCGGTGGAAAACCAAGTTTCAAGATATCATAGTTTTAGATCAAAGGTCACTAATGAGTTATGTAGTGGAGAGATATAACAGAAGAGTATATTTTAAAGATTTTTTATAAAACAGAAATATTGATGAGTGCAACTTACTGGTCTGTACAAATAAAAATGCCAGGCTATAGTGAAATCTACCAAAACTGTAGGAAGAGTATCGTTTTAAAAAAAAATCACCTAAATTTCTATTTTCAATAATCGAAGAACACTGTTCATCAAAATAAAAAAAACGATGAAAAAGATTTTGTATCTGGTTTACGTGTGTTCTAAGTTATATTGAAACAGACCAAAGCTGTAGTAGGAGTATATTTTCGAAAAATTTTTTACAAAAAAAAAACAGAAAGATGGGCGGACGACGGACAACTTACCATCGCAAAATCTCTTCTGGTCTCATACCAGTAGAGCTTTAATGAATTATCTATTTTTTTTTCTTTTATTTTATTTTGTTTACATTCAATGTCATTGAATAAAATTAAATATAATCTACTTATTTTTTTAAAAAGAGACTCAATTTTAAGTGTTTTTTCGGCATATATTTGGGTAGGAAATGAACCTTTCTTTAATTTTTAGATTAAAAGGTATATCTTTCTGTTTATCTCTAACTTGTTTGCTTTAATAAAATTAAAAATATTTGCAAATTATCTATATTTGTTTTCTTTGGAAAAAAAAACATTTTTGCATTTTTAAAGCGGCTAGGGGATGGCAGCCATTTTCAGCTATTTCAAAATTTTGAAAAGAAGAGCTTCATATAAAGATATACAAGAATGATCAAAATTTAAAACTTAAATGTAGGTATTTTTCTTTGCCAAATGATAGTTGACAGCTTAATTATGATACCGTATCTAAAAAGATAAGCTAAATTTTGTGGTTAATTTGTGCTTAATTTGTTAACCCCAGCCTCCTTATATATTTTGTTTGAAAAAAAAAAAAAAAAGCTACATTGTATGTAAACAGAACAGGGTTCACTAATGCTTTGATTGATATTAATTAATTAAAAGCACTCCAAATCTCAAAGAAAATAAAAAATGTTAGTTAGGTGATAGGAATTACTTAATTTTATTCCTCTGTTATCGTATTGTACAGTTCATGCATCTGTTTACTGGCATATTTTTTAATAATTCAGTATCCTTCATATATATTATGAGAGGTTTCATTAATTATTTCGCCTGTAACATGTCAAAGTTATATATAAATATATACTGCGGTGTCGTGATGTGCTGTTTGTTTCTTAATTATACCCGCACATTCTAAAGAAAGTTCGGGTATATTGTTTTATAATCGTCCGTCCGTCTGTCACACTTTTCTTCCCTGAACTCCTCTTACATTTTACATAGTAGCTTAATCATCTTTTGGGAGATGGTTGGTGGTGTCATGTATATGTGCAATAAGGTTTTGGAATTTTGATTTTGCCCGGGGGGTCAAATGGGGGTCGAAAAATGACGTTTTTTATGCAAAAAGTCCCGTCTTCCCTGAACTCCTTCTACATTTTACTCAGCAGCCTAATCACCCTTTGGGGATACTGGTGTGTCATGTAGATGTGCAGTAAGTTTTCGGAATTTTGATTTTGCCCCGGTGGGTCAAATGGGGGTCGAAAAATGACGTTTTTTTATGCAAAAAGCCCCGTCTTCCCTGAACTCCTCTTACATTTTACTCAGCAGCCTAATCACCTTTTGGGAGATGGTTGGTGGTGACATGATGATTTGCAGTTAGGTTTTGGAATTCTGATTTTGCCCCTGGGGGTCAAATGTAGGTCGAAAAATGATGTTTTTCTGCAAAAAGCCCCGTCTTCCCTGATCTCCTCTTACTTTTTTACTCAGTAGCCTAATAATCTTTTGGGAATGGTTGGTGGGGTCATGTAGATGTGCAGTAAGGTTTCGATATGTTGATTTTGTCCCTAGGGGGCAAATGGGGGTTAAAAAATGTTTTTTTTATGTAAAAAGCCCCGTCTTCCCTGAACTCCTTTTACATTTTACTCAGTAGCCTAATCATCTTTTGGGAGATCTTTGATGGTGTCATGTAGATGTGCAGTAAGGTTTCGGAAATTTGAATTGCTCCAAGGGATCAAATGGGGGTCAAAATGACAGTTTTTTATGTAAAAAGCCCCGTCTTCCCTGAACTCCTCTTACATTTTACTCAGTAGCCTAATCATCTTTTGGGAGATGGTTAATGGGGTCATGTAGATGTGCAGTTAGGTTTGTATATTTTGAATTTGTCCCTAGGGGGTAAATGAGGGTCGAAAAATGACGTTTTTTAATGCGAAAATCACCGTCTTCCCTAAACTCCTCTTACATTTACTCAGCAGCCTAATCATCTTTTGGGAGATGGTTGGTGGGGTCATGTAGATGTGCAATAAGTTTTCGTAATTTTATTTTTTTCCCCGGGGGGGGGGGGGGGGCGGGGGGGGGCAAATGGGAGTTGAAAAATGACGTTTTCATGCAAAAAGTCCTGTCTTTCCTGAAATCCTCCTTAATGTTACTCAGAAGCCTAATCATCTTTTAGGAGAGTTAAATATTTTGAAAATTATGTAAAACATCATCGTTAAAGAGTAAAAAACATCGCATGCTGGGAAACCCCTTGAATTTTTATGAGTAATTAATATACATGTCAAATGTGAGAGTCATATCTCATCTCAATCAAAAGTTATAAGCAAATGCAACATTTTTGAAAAGTAGGTTTGGCTTCAAGGTCAAAGTCACAGAGTAAAAGTCATGATTCATTTGGAAAGATCTTATCAAAGGTAATAATATACATGCATTATAATATTGAATGCCCTAACTTTTCTCTTTCAAAATGATGAATTTATAACAATTAATTTTTTTGCAAAGTAGGTCAAACTTCTAGGTCATATGTAAAAACAAACCATGCCATTCTCACAAGTGAATACTAGTACATAAGTTTAATATGAATGCCTTATCTCTTCTCATTCAGTAGATATGCTCGTGTTGACCAAGGTTAATTTTATTCAGACAGAAGGACAGTCTGACATACAAATGTACATATTTCTATATGAATTGCATGGGCAAAATTGGACCAGTGGTTCTAGAGAAGTTAAAAATGTAAAAGATTTTCAGACAAACAGATGGACGACATGTCACGACAGACGTTATACGATAAGGAAACCAGAAAAGCTCAAATGAGTGTTTTGAAAGGGTTACAATAGGGGCAGTTTTGAAAAGTTTTTTTTTTCATGCAGAGATATGCATGACCAACATATTCATGTTTTATATTTTCTTTAGTAATTTGTTTGTTTGTTGTGAATACATCTCTCTCCGGAATTTTTCCCTATATGGAGACACACCAAATAATAATGAAGTCAAGATGTGTTTGTGAAACACTGATGTCCCTGTATGGAAGCCTATGGCAAAAGGTTGAAGTTTCTCAAATATATGTCAAACTCAAAGGTCAAGGTAAAGGGTTCAAATTGTTGGTATCAGAAAAAGTCTTGTCACAAGGAATGCACATGTGAAATAAGTAGATTAAGTACTCCCTGTTCAAAAGTTAATTGCCAAGGTTTATAATTTTTTAAGTGGTTCAAACTCTACGGTCAAGGTCAAACATATTTATACCTGTTGACTATTCACAATGAATACACATGTTAAGCATGAAAGCCCTAGCACCTACTGATCAAAATTTAGGCCAAGTTTAAAGTTGGGTATTTTTCTTGTAAAATGTGTATTCTTAGGTCAAGTAATCAGAGGTAAAAATTAATGTTACCCAAATAAAAGGTCTTAATTGTCACAAGAAATAAACCTATAAAATGTGGAAGCCATTTGTATAGCCCATCCCACTTAAAACTTATTGGCAAGGTTATAATTTCTCAACAAATAGACAGACATAATAATAGACAAGAAACAAAATATGTACATAATTAGTCAAATGGAAAAAAATATACTATTCAATTGGAATCACAAAATAGATTGTTATTTCAGGGATAGGGAGCGGGTAGGGAAAATTGGACCCCCCCCTGGAATTTCCTTTGTTATTTAAACAAGACTATATACGAAGCAAATAAAAATGACTTTGGACATCCTCCCCCTAACTTAGAAAACATTGACCCCACTATCATTGTTTTTATTTTGTTTATTTGTTTTCAGTTTATAATATTTTTTCCTCCTGCTTGTCAGGAAATTCTAGGCATGAATTTTTTGACTGAGATGTGAACCCCCTTCCCTACTCCCGAAAAAAATTCTGGATCCGCACCAGTATTGGCAGTAAATGAATGTCACATCGACAAGGGGAGATAACTTCACAAAATGAAATTCGTCTAGTGTGGCATGCGATGATCTTTGAACCCTTTTGAACTCTAACCTAATTGTTTTGGTTTATTTACCCCCCACTATACTTGAACTTGTACTTACCGACCTCCATAGGTCTTGTAAACTTTATGAAATATAAATCCAATTGATATAACACAAAATGAATTTATCCAATGCACACCATATGCATTCTGCAGCATGTTATAATGCTATTCCATTCGGAAAACCTTCGTGCCGTCCATTTCGTCACCTTATCAGATGAAGTGGGAATCGGCCGAGGTGTACCGAATGGAGTTTAATCTGAAATAAGATAATGGGTGACGCAACGTGATGTGATGAGAATTTACTTGTCAAGAACAAATTTTAAATTAATTCATAACAAACAATGTTTTACTCTGAGGTTGACATCAAAGATAAGCTTGAGTTTCTGATTGACAATATCTATGTGGTTTTGTTCACGATCAGGTTTTCCAACAATCTATTGGAATTCCAATGGGTACAAATTGCGCTTTGTTATTAGCAGAATTATTTTTATATTCATATGAAGCAGAATTTATGCAAAATCGTTTACGTGAAAAGAAGGAAACACTTGCTGTGGCTTTCAACTGGACATTAGGATATATCGACGACGTATTGTCAATTAATAGATAATTTCCATTCCTACGTCGACACGATTTATCCTGGTGAGCTTGAGATAAATGATACCACAGAGTCCGACACTTTCTGCTTCATACTTGGATATTTTACTTGAAAAAGACACTAATGGTAATCTAACAACCAAGCTATATGATAAACGTGATGATTTTAACTTTTCTATCGTCAACTTCCCTTACTTATGCAGCAATATACCTTCATCACCTGCATACGGAGTATTTATATCTCAGTTGATTTGATACGCAAGAGCAAGCTCATGTATGAACAATTTTTTAAACGAGGTAAATTATTGACAAGCAAGTTGATGAAACAAGAATATCAACAGTCCGTTTAACGTATCATTTCGTAAATTCTATGGTCGATACAATGACCTTGTCAGCAAATACAATTTATCATTGAATGAAATGCTGACTGACGTTTTCATACCAATTGTTAGTCTTTATTTTTACACTGAATTGACGACGGATTTTTTCCGTTATGTCCTGATCATGACAACGAGCACACGGCGGGTGTCCAATTTCCCTAACAAAAACTGTTCCATCTAGCCTATTCCAAAAAGTATGTACTGCCTGACTGTGGTTGGGGGGGGGGGGGGGGGGGGGTTTGTAAATTTAAAATGGTCCTATTATAAGCAAAACATTTATCAAAATCTACTTTACATCATTAATAGGATTCAAACTGGTATATAATGAATTAAGCATGTAAAATAAATATAAGAGGTTCTGAGTTATAAGTCACAGGGGTAATTTCATACTCAATTTGATGAATACATGTAAATTACAGGCACATAGCAACCGGGGGGGGAGGGGCTGCCCCTCTTTTTCCCCAACATTACCTGTACTATAAGAAAATGTCCATTGAAAAGATGGTTTCCCCTCCCCACTTTTTACCACAGTATATACATAGCAAGGAAATATGGGAAAAAAAATGGAAGTGAAAGTAATTTTGCCTTGAAAAAAAGGTGGCCACTACACTCCCCCCCATATCATTTTTTTTCCTTGTTAATTTTTTAAGGTAGGTAAAAAAAATTCTCAGGTTGCCCCCCCCCCCCCTTACTTTAAAAAACGGTGCCTGAATTATATAGAATTATTTTGACTTTCTCCTTGGTAAGCTGCCCGTAGGATTGGGTATTTAGAGGCAAACACCTTAGTGCGGTATAGGTCTTCATGACAGCATCTAGTATATTTCATTGTTTTCAACAAATCAAACGCTCGTCGAAGTAAATGGAGCATGACGAAAGGTGCAAATGTATTAAGTTTGATGATATATCCAAAGCATTCTAGTAGAACAACACAAAGTATGCCCTACACAATGAAAACACAGGTTTTTTAGAATATTATTTTTAAAACTTGGGAATCTGCTTTTGGAATGATGATAATCAAGCTTGAAAAATGCACGAGGATAAGTCCATTAACAAATATTATCCAATACAAAAGTAAACTATAGATAACCATACGAAGCGTCCGAAGCAGGTATTAGCTTATTTGACTAACGCATAGGGATGTGTTTATTAGCATAGTATTATACATACAAAAAAAAAGCAAAATCCAGAGGATTACGGATAACTAGGAAATAAGTTTCGGAGAAGGGAATAGCTCATTTGACTTAACCATTGAACCTTTAGAAGGCTTTTTTTATTAAATCAATTCAAAACGAATTATTCACTATTACATGTACGTATTCAATTCTTATAAATTAGGGAAAATTCAGTTGAAGTATTATAATTATATTAAATACACGGAAGTTTCAGACTTTCCTTAGGAAGTGTATATTCAAATTTGTTCAGATCATGACTTCCCAGGGATAGGATGGTTTCATAAGAGCGGATCGGACGAAATTCTCAAATATTACATGAATATTTTGTATAAATTCTTTACACTTTTTTATAGAACAGCAAAGCTATGATCAGTTTATTTAATACAAAAGCATTCTCATGTAGTATAAATTTAAGTTTATTCAAAATTTTAACCCTTGTGGATAGGGTGTGGCCACAAATAAAGAATAATATTATACGCATTGACCAGTTGAAATTATCGTTAAAAGTTTTCCCAAGAACAACAAAACCATGATTGACTATATTAATACAGAAGTATCCGGGGAGTGTGAATTCAAAGTTGTTCAAATGGTGATCCCAAACGGGGGTATGAGCATGCGCAGATGCTTAAAAATATGCGTATTTCCGAGAAAAAGTAGAGGTTTACAGAAAAAAAATGTCGGTGCAAGGTATCTTATTATATGTAAAACTACTTGCAAATGATAGATTACAGGAGTTTTAAGGACAGAGATACAAACAAAAAATGCATGCCTGGACTGGTATATATTTTTGGGCCTTAATTCATTGCAAATGATGTAAATAATAAATTTCTAGAATATAAAAAAAAATTGTAAACCTTCTGTGATGTTCAAATGTGTGCCCTTCTGAAACCATCCTTATTCATCTATACAAATATTTTTTTCACTTTTAATTCCATTTTTTTCAAAATTTGAATAAAAAGTTAAAAACTACCGGTGAAAGTTATTCATTTTATTCATTTAAACATGGCCCAAATTGTTATTCTCAAATTCTTTGACAAAAGTTTGTATCATCTGTTTTTAAGAGTCCATATTTTACAAAAATACAACTTTATTGTACAAATCGGGATTTATTCACTAGCAAGGTTGGCGATCATGAACTCTTAGAGATCCAGGTATTTAAGATAAGATATTTTTCGATTAACAGACAAAGATAAATGAATTTAGATTGATTTATTGATTATATATTGTTTAACATCCCTCTTGATAATTTTTACTCATGTGGAGACGTCACCTTGCCGGTAAAGGGCTTCAAATTTGGACCTATACTCGGAACTCAGGGCCATTGAGTAGTGAGGGATTTTATTGTGCCAGCGCCTACCATTACACGGGACCTATGTTTTAAGACCCGTGACTTTCACTTCTAGTGCCAAGCGCTTGGCGAAGGTATGACGCGGCGCTGCGAACGAATCAAGCCGGGCCTCTCGATCACTAAGCGAACGCTCTACTACTAGGGTGCCGTGACCGGTCAAATAAAATTAGAAAAGAAATGTATATTTCTACCTTACATCTTTTTCTTTTTAATAAAATACACGAAAATGCTGTGTTTATGTCGTTTTATTTGAGAGCGTAGGTTTCAGACCGCGTTTCCTCTGTTTAGGAATGGCAATCTTTATTATCGATTATCATGTCAGGAAATTTTCAAAAAGACAGTTTGAAATAAAATTATAATGCAGTTCATTGAGTTTATTGTCTTTTATACCTTAGAAAAATGAAATAGAATATTAGGATTAAAAAAATAAATACGATCGTTTTGGGACATGAATTCAATATTTTAATATTTAAGAGGTAGTCCACCGAAAAACAAGGCAAATTGCACTATCGGCGGCACATCGAATGTGACGAATATTTGATATTTTATTGAAAATGATATAAATGTAGTCCAAATGGAATAATGTAATCGAAGATTTGTTTGAAAATTACTTATTTAGTAAAATATCGTTTCTTTCGTGTTATTAAGTTCCCCTATATAAACCATTGAATTTAGGTCAAAAACAGAGAACTGTAACTTTCAATACATTTTTAACAGGACTATAATTCACGCTGAACTAAATCTAGAAATATTTCATCTTTCTGTTTCAAAAATAAAATCGGGGGGAAAAAAACACTTTTGAATTAGTTTTCTTGCAAAATATATATAGACGTTTTTATGAAATTTTGCAGTGCAAAGTTATCTCCCGTGGCATCCGTAAATCTGCTACACACCTTACTATCGGAATCCTAAGAAATATTTAGAATGACACATAAAGAAAATTATTAAACAAAAAATTACTACTTTATTTTCAAAATAAAACTCTTTTACTCCTTCAGACGTAATATTTAGATAAAAATGGACTGTATTATTCAGGTTGAATCCACGTTTCCATTGATGTATCAGTGACGTCATATACTGTAAACGTATTATATTTGGCTGTGTATTCTTTTTAGCGCCTTTCGCGGAAAGCAGCATCCGCTAAATCAAGTACATCGCTAAATGCTTTGTGAATAAAGGTTTATGTAACGCACATTCAAAAAGCGCTAAATCAAATCCACGCCAAATTGTTGAAAATTCAATTTCCGCCAAATATGTACACGCCAAATATAATACATTTACAGTACCTGACTAATACTGCGTCACAATCAAATAGTTACAAGACTTCCAGAAAAGTTTGTAAATTCTTTGCGAAAAAAGTGCAAAGAAAAATTTTTTAAAAAAAATAATTTCTCCTTTTCTGTTCAATTTTTACACAGTGCATTATCCAAAATGTTAACAAATGTTTTCATATCTTCTTATACATTTACATGTTTTTAATAGTAGGATATGCCAAACCTAGTTAATTTTTATAGTGTTTTTACCGAACATTTCTTACGTAATTGGGATGTGAAAGTTTTTTTCTTCTGATTATCAAGGAATCTTGAATATTTTAGATTAACGCAAAATTAATTTAACGAAGTTGATATGTTTTTCTTCATGAACATGTTTTTGTAAAATCTTTAATATCTTTATCTTTGCAGTCAAATAAAAATAAACAAGCAGCTGTACGGTTAGAAATATGAAAAAAAACCCCGAAAAATAAGTTACAATAATATTTATTACGGGAAAATTACTACTGAACTCCACACTTCAATTTGGCACGAAAACGGAAGATGGTTCAGTGAAACGTTTCTGTTTTTTTTTTATTATTTTTTTTTTATAATTAGGAGATGAAAAAAAAAACATACTCACGTTTAATATTGAGTTAAAATATGTGGCTATGTTGGCCAATTCTAAAATGTTTTATATTCATGAAACCAGTTTTTGAAAAAAAAATGATGTCATGATCCCCCCCCCCCCGCTTTTTTTCTTCCGATTTATGGGCTCTTAAATAATGATATATATGAAAGAACTTATTTTGTTTACATAAAATAATTTTTTGTAAAAGAGGAATATACATGTATAGGGGAAAGGATAAACAGATGACAGGTTGAAAAAACTTGGATAAACCCGAGACTATACACATAAAAATATTTTCTGTATTTACACTATAGGTACTTGCGCCACTAATAGAATTTACCTCCTAACTAATTCCTGAGAAAACATTAATGAAAGAAAAAAATACTTGGAAATAAGCTATTTAATGAAGCTAAGCTGTTCTTCTAGTTGCTGCATAATGCATGTACAAACACTAATGTCTTTTTTAAATACCGAGTATCAAAAAATCAAAGATGTATTACATGCACACTGTAATCCTGTACGTAAAAGACATGAGGAATTTAAATATATACGTATACATTTGAATATATGGACAAAAACATTTAAAACATTTTACTGACAGAAAAGAAACAAAAGATAGGCATATCATTTCTAAATTAAAATGAAGAACCAAGTTAAGGAAATATTCTTAAAAACCACACCCGATTGAAAAAAAACCGATCCATCGAAAATAATTCAAAATTTGTAAAGTTATCAAACTAAAGGCAACTGCCACCTATAAAATATGTATAAAAATAAATATGTAAATTTTAACTATATAACAACAAGAGAGCCAAATTTAACAATACATTTGTATTTTCGTCTTTATATAAATTTCCGATTGGGATTGGAAAAATCGTAGTTAATAGGTGAATTTGACTCCTTTTATTTCCCTCAATATACCTGTTCCCATCAATTTTATGAACTGACTCATAAGTTTGTACTTTGTATTCATAATAACATGAGGACAAAATTCTGTCCTAATAATGTATTGGATTTTATAACGATTCAAAAATCAGATACTGAATTAAAAAGTCTCTTGCTAAACTCAATTTTGGACCACAATATTTTTTCTTAAAGAAATAAAATTTGGAGTCTTATTATTATAAAATAAAAGATAAGAGTCTTTCCTATAAATAATATTGATTGACACATCTAGCTTTTGAGTATCTGTTACATATTTAAAAAAAATAAAAACATAGTATTTTTTTATACCCTCATGTTGACCTTTTTGCACTTAAAATAAGACATTTACCAAAAATAGGACTAGAGGACCACTCAAAAATTTTTTGATGTTGTCATGTGTAAACACTTGCTTAAAGAAGTCTACATGCAAAAAATAATTAAAATCCATGACATGCCATGTGCCACCTATTGCCTGGATTTTCGTGGACTGTCTCTTAATATCTCCATTTTATATCAAAACCTAGATTCAAATTTAAAAATAACCTCATCCTTAGAATATTTTTCATTGTGATAAAAAGTCTTTATTTTAATAAAATCTTAACTAAAAGTCACTCAACAATTAATAAATTATTTCATGAAATGGCAGAAAATATTTCGTTATTTCTACATTACATTATAATTTCAAATAAGGAAAAGTTAACCTGATGATTTTTTCTGTTGCAGAAATAACAGTATTATCATTTTTCCCCAAGATAGATGATATAGGTAAGTTTGTTTATACTGGATACCACAAAAGTTGCTGTTCTTGCGCATTGCATGACTGGTAAGGTCATAATTCCTGGACAAAACCAAATTTTTGGTTTGTTAACCATGGTATGTGTAAGTTGTCAACAATGAAAAAATATTTTGCAATTGGGAATGAGTCACATATTCGGCCATACACGCGGTGCAGTGGAAAATCCCAGTAAATAAATTAACATCGCATCTTCTTTAAATACACCTTAAATGTTTATATACTAAAGATTCTAGTACTTTCAGTCAAGGAAAAACTCTTTTAAAGAAAGGCTTACCAAAGTAAATCTCGCGAGAGGTGTAGCTATAGGGACTAAAAATTAGGTCTGATGTCCTCAACATCTCAGATCAAAGTAACACAAAGTGAGTAAGACTTGTTTGCCCCGACTTCGACGGCTTGTTTTTGGCCGAAATGAATAAGCTGCCCATTTCAACCTTTTTTGGACCACACAACCTTTGAAGTACTTACTTTCCTATGGGGCGCTGTTTTGGTATTTACTGGCAAAAAGTGATATCACCTATTCGAATAGGTGATATCACTTATTCGAATAGCTGATATCACCTATTCAAATAGGTGATATCACCTATTTATTTAAAATAGGTGATATCACCTATTCGAAAAGGTGATATCACCTATTTGTATAGGTGATATCACCTATTCGAATAGGTGATATTAGTTAGCAAATATAACGTTACAATAAAAGTTGGGTGGTATCACCTATTCGTGCTGAAAAGCTGATATCACCTATTCGAATAAGTGATATCACCTATTCGAATAAGTGATATCACCTATTCAAATCAAATAGGTGATATCACCTATTGGAAATGAATAGGTGATATCACCTTATTGAATAGGTGATATCACCTATTCGTGCTGAATAGGTGATATCACTTATTTGAACAGGTGATATCGCCTATTTAAAATCTGAATAGGTAATATCACCAATTCGAATAGGTGATAATCACCTATTTGAAAGGTGATATCACCAATTGAATAAGTGATATCACCTATTCGAATTAGTGATATCACTTTTTGACAGTTAATACCAAAACGGCTCCTCATATTTGCCTCTATTCCTTTGAAATATAAATCCAACAAAATA
>NW_026921098.1:0-18312 GCF_032062105.1 Saccostrea cuccullata
AATGTCCAACATAATTGATACAGACGTAACTATTTTAATTATTGATGAAATGCTTTGAAACTCATATTATCGTATGTTAGAAGCAAAGACAAGATGAAATGGTCAAAAAAGCAAGATCTCGCATGCACGTGCGCTTTGCTCTGATTGGCTGAAAACTGAAGTCTCGATGTCTTTCTTGTTTTTCGACGAAATCCTTTGAAATTTTAAACAGAGGCATGTTAGGATATCCTACAATAAAATATATAGCAATTATCATAAAAAGTGTGCATGCATATGCGCTGCAATAAAATAGCTTATGCTTTAAATAGCTATAACTCCCTTGGTTTTCAACCAAACAGGATGGGATTTGAAACATGATAGATATAATAGACTTCTACAAGATGGTATGGTCATCATGCACATGCATACACGTGCGTGTACGTGCACTGCAATCTAATTGGCTGAAACTTTAAACAGCTATAACTCCCTTGGTTTTCAACCAAACGGGGTGGGATTTACATAGATAGATGTAATGGACTTCTACAAGAAGGTATGGTCATCATGCTCATGTATGCACGTGCTTCTACGTGAATGAATAAAATCAAAAATACAGTTGAATGAGAGTATTTTTTTTTAATACTTTTGGATTAATTATTTTAATATTTAGTATATTCAAATATTAAGATTGTATAGACAGGATGATATGGTCATTACGCACATGCATTCACATGCGCACGCGTGGAATTCTATAATTTGAATGAACTTGGTACTTTGTCCTGGGTAAATGTTGCTAAAGACTCAAATGCATAGAGTTTGTCTTATTTAATGAAGCTTACAGGGAATGCGGCACCAAAAGGAAGTTAGGGAGCGTTTGGTAGATCATGGCACCATCCCGTTACAATTAGCACTAGTTAAGGTCTTCCGTTTCCATCGGAAGACCTTATTGTTTTCGTTCGGTTTCTTTTTCCCTGTTAGGTATTCCGTCTTCACGGAAGACCTTATAGTTATTCTACTGTTTCTTATTATTATTATTATTATTATTATTCTTTTTATAATTTTTTTTCCAAAATTTTGTGCACGCGATTTCTCGAAGACTACTGGATGAAATTACATGAAATTTTCAGAAACGATGTGTCCTTATATGAACTTGATCTATCTGAGCGATTTTTTGAAAATTCTTATCTGGTGCCAAATTACGGGACATTTCCTGAAATTTAAAATGACATTTTGTCGCGTGGTTAATTTAAAAACGGTAAAAGATATCAATGTGAAACTTTCAGGGATTATAGATCGTGACTTAGATACTATCCAGGACGCAACTTTTCGTTCGTTGTCAATACTTCCTGTCGTTAGAAGAAGCGAATTAAAAAAATCTTATTTTCTAACTTTTTTGTTTTCCAATAGTTTTTATTTATTTTTGGAATATTTATAGAGACCTTTTTATTGATGTTTACTATATAAGTTGTTTGATTATTGGTTAATCTGAACTCTAGATATTAATATTTGAAAATCTGAAGCGGGCCCAAGATGGCGGCTGCCTCTGTCAACTCCGCCATTTCGCGAGTAGGGGTTTATGGAGGCAGCTGAGCGTTTGATTAAACGATTCTGACATAAGGATACATGAAATGTAAAAAACTACTTCGACTCTAACGTAGTAGTGAAATGGTTGGAGGAGTTACGTCCCGTTACTTGTTTATATTATAATAGCTAATCAATGTAAATATTGTAATTAATTGGTCAATTGACAAAAGAATTATACAAGTATTATTGATAAATGATGTTCTGTTAGAAAATAATAATAGTGTTGCCAAAAGAAAAGCAGTCTGTTGTATTTTATCAATATGATATCTGATAACTTATGATCATTGATTAAGTTGAGGTACAAGGGGGCAGTACAGCCAACTGGCTTGTGTCTCCACTTTGGTACAGAAACCAATTGGTGTATCGATCAAATCGGATTGTGCAAAGTTGCTGTAGTTAGTGACTTATTAAAATATAGTTGTGTGACATTAGCTATAGGTTTGTCATTAGGACAGAGAAGCTCTTACAAAGTTAAATCATACTGTGTAAGTATATTGTAGCCACTTGGCTAGAGTTATAATGGCAACTTGGTAAGCAGTAAGACACCAGGCAGGTGTTAAAGGCTAAATCAAGAGGCACCAGGCAGGTGGCTGTTGACTCATATAGTCAGTTGTATAGTGAGGCAATTGTCATATGGCACCAGGCAGATGCCGGTATTAACTGAAGATATATAATTGTACAAAGCACTTAGGTCATTTGATTTAAAGACACCAGGCAGGTGTCATATTATTATCTGTATATATTGCATTCAATCGTATCCCCAGTAAAACTCGGTAATCCGAGCACGGACCTACTGACCGCTCAGGTCCGACACGTTACAGTAGTACGTTGCAATTGAGTGTCAATCTTAAAACTTAATTTCCGTTTCACTGCTTTAGTGTAACTGGGCTAGATATGATATGTAATGTGTATGATGTGTTACATATACTTTCTTAACGTTGAAATAAAATAAAGGCGCTAAGAATGTTTTATTTTTGAAATTTAATTGAAGCTATCATACCTATTTAATAGATCAGTCCAAAGAAAAGGCGCGAATATTTACTCGTGGCGTTTGGCACGAAATTATGAATGCTTTTTTATAATTCTTAGACAGGTGAACTGTTGCAAAAGTATACACAAGTATATTTAGAGCAGTACTCTCAATAGGTTAATGGTTAGCGCATTGGGGATATAAAATTTAAAAAAAAAAAAGCGCATCATGGGTTCAATCCTCCTTGTGACCAAAATTTTGAATCTCTTTTCAGCTCGATTTTACGTGGGTTTCTTTTCCTAAAGCGGACGGAAGACCTCTCGTTGCTCGCAACGAGATCGTTTCTAGTTATTATTATTATTCTTCCAACCGATTTTGTGCACGCGATTTCTCGGGAACGGCTTATTCGATTTACATGAAATTTTCATATGTAATAGGTTATATCAATCTTGAAGGTTTTTAGAAATTTTTTTACGTCGTCACTTCCGGTCGTGAGATATGGAATTTCTGATTTTAAAAGGGTGATCTTGCAAAAACCGGGCAATCACTAAAAAAGGAATGAAGATATTGACTTGAGATTTTCAGTTAGGTACCGGAGGAAGTATTGCTTAACTTTGCTTTTTAAGGGTTTATTTTAGGCAAAATGAAGTTTGCAGAGCTCATTATAATTTGTTTAAAAATCTGAAAAGCCATCAAATTTTGCGCGCACGTGATTGCGAAGAGCTGCATGGATTTTTATGAAATTTGCAGGAACACTGTGTTGCTATTTTTCATTTTTACTAATATCCTGGATATTTTCAAATTTTAAGTATATCTGCCAAAAGTAAAATTTCTGATTTTATATTGAGAATATTTTGATAAGATAACAAAAGATCATAATGAACGGTTAAAGATATCACTTAGAATTTTTGTATGGCCCCATGAAGGACTTGTAAGATATATATGATCAAAATAGAAAGATCTTTTGTACGCTTCAAAATCACCTTCTTGATATCGAAAGGGGCTGACCCCTGAAATTGGCTCAAATTTTTAAACTTTTTTGTTTTTCAATATTTTCAAATCATATTGTTTGGTTGATCAAACATCCTGAGAATATAAATCTTTGCTTTATTTGTAAATTTTGATAAGCAATATCAAACCGAGATATTAACATTCAAAAGTCTGAAGCGTGATCTTAATGGCGGCCTAAATATTTATATGTACCTCCAAAACATTTCGAATAGGGGTTTACAAAAATGCTTCAAAATCACAAGACCTTTATTTGACATAAGGAACAATGAAATGTGTAGGGATACTTGGATTGTAACTCTCTGATCAATATTTTGGCTGAATCAAAACATTTAAATGGCAACAATATATTACAATCATTCTTTAATTGGTTTTTTGTTTCTCGAAAAGGAGAAATTTTGAAAAAATTTGGCAAAAAATACAATATCATATCTTTGAATTTTTGCATCCATTAAGGACGAAATATTTATAACAAAGCTTAAATCTGAATAAGTGTTGAACATAGTTGAACAAAAAATTCAAAATAGTTTTTCAAGCATGCAGTAGGTAAAAACTGACCACTGTTTTCATCACACTTGTGTCATATTAAATCAATAAAAGTATTTATCTTATTAACAACAATATATGATACAATTTTGATATTTTTAAAGATAACAATTTTTCAAAGACCGTTTAATTGAATATAGTCATTTTGATAAGCAATTTAGGAAGATGCACAGTTAAAGACAATAGAACTTTGAAAAAATGTAGCATGAACATCAAAATCCACCTTTTTCATGAAAGTGTAAGTAATCGGCAAGTCAACTAACTCTCGTGATTGAAAATTGAAAAATTACCAATTAATATGCTCAATTTCGCTGCTTTAAGTTTTTTGCCTATATACGATATGTTTCATGTGTGTGTTATAATTTCCATGCAAAAATTTTTGTAGGCCCCATGAAGCATTTATATGAAGCATATCTCCAAAACCTATTTAAATGAACATTCCAAGAGAAATTGAAAAAAGATTTACGCGATATCAAGTTTGCGACCCCTCAAACGTAATGGGCCAAAAGTCTTTTATCTATAATCCCTAATGACAGATTTTGTTAACATGGCAAAAGTATTAACTGTACATTTGCATCAATATGTGATAATTTTGATGTTAGGGGTTCAAGACAAAATCGTATTTTTTATGCTTTAGGATTTTTGGCTCGTAACCCGTATCAATTCCCAATGTGTCCAAAATATGTTTAATCCATTTTCAGCTCGATTTTATGGGTTATTTTTAGAAATCGGACGGAAGACCTACTCGTTGCTCGCAACGAGGTCGTTTCATTATTATTATTATTATTTTTCTTCTTCCTGGGAAAATCTTTTCCGCGAATGATCTTGTAAACTACACATCCGACTAAGGTGAAACCTTTTTAGGGTCAGTAGGCATGTTATGTAGATTTGCGGAACGAAGGTCATTTTGCGCGCACGTGCTTGCAAGAGCGCGCACGTGCAACACGTGAAATGACCAATATAATATATATAGCCGTAACTTTTCTATTTTTTGATTAAATGCTTTGAAACTCATAATATAAGTATATATAAGTAGTATAGACGTGATGACATGGTCAAAATAGCAAGATCTCACGCGCATGCACGTGCGCTTCGCTCTGATTGGTTGAACTAACGTCTCAATATCTTTCTCGTTTTTTGACAAAATCTTTTGAAATTTTGAGTAAAGTCATACATAAGGGAGATCTACAGCCTGATATAAAAGAATTAATGAAAGCATGTGTATGCACGTGTGCTTGCAAGAGCGCGCACGTGCAACGCCAAAAATGTCCAATATAATTGATATAGACGTAACTATTTAAATTTTTGATGGAATGTTTTGAAACTTATAATATAAGGATATATTAGAAGCATAGACTAGAGGGCATGGTCAAAATAGCAAGATCTCACGCGCATGCACGTGCACTTCGCTCTGATTGGCTGAAACTAAAGTCTCAATATCTTTCTTGTGTTTCAACAAAATCCTATGAAATTTTGAACATTGTTATATTTTATGAAGATCTACAGCATGGTATATAAGAATTATCATGAAGAGCATGCACACAATGTACTAATTGTCTATAACTTTCTTAGTTTTCAACGAAACGGGATAAAATATAGAATATGAATAGGTATAATGGATTCCTACATAATGGCACTATCAAAATTGAATGCACGAACGCATTCATGCACGTGCACGTGCGAAATACGCAAAATGGCCAATTTAAAAAAAAAAACAACATTAAAATGTATATTGTAAAGAATTTTTTTATTTATTCTCACGATATATAGATATGTTAATTCCTTAGACAACATGCCGTGATAATCTTGCATGTACATGCATGTGCGTGCACGAACAATGTGTTAAATGGCATATAGTTGATATCATTGTAGCTTTTATTATTCTTTGATGAAATCCTTCGATACTGATCATATTTTTTCAAAAATGTCTAACAAAAATTAAGCACAAAAAGGGATTTGGGGAGCGTTTGGGGAACATCTGTAACGGTCCCCGTTACAATTAGCACTAGTTAAATATTGGACTATTCAATGCTCGCCATGTATAGAACGGTTTATACCAGCATGAAATAGAGTTGACACACTTTACTGTGACTTAATTCAAATTTGAAATCATATCCTTGCATCAATTTTGGTTTGTTTGATTTCGTGTCTTAAGGTATCCGATCCATATTGGCCTCATATTCAATGGAATTGAATGCATAATAGATATATATGGGCTGAATAATCAGTGTATATATAATTTTCATCTTTTAGTAAAAGAATGTAAGAGTAGGACATGTCCTAATTTATGACCTTTTCCTGCCCTTGACGAGTTATCTCCCTTTGATTTTACTCAATAAAAATTAATTTTAAAAAATCTATCTGGTAAAAAAATTAATTTTAATTGTTTTTCTATTCCCAATGATCAAATACATCTTTCCACCACAGCATATTTTGATATTTGAAGTATTTATTTTTTTATCTTAAAAAACTTCCTTCCTTCCTTAGACTTCAATGCAATCTTCAATAATTAATTTCTGCTTAGGTTATAAAATTTTTGAAAATTTCTCTTGCTAAATCCCTTTCTACTCTAAAATGCTTAAAAAAAAATATTAGGATATTTTAAAAACAATTAATATTTAAGGTTGCAAATTTTGATCCTAATATGGGTCGGAAATTCGAATTCTGATAGGAACTTTTGTACAGATTCTGACAATGATATACACTGATACAGTGTACAAGTAAACACTGCACATGTTTTACTTTATATATAAATACAACTTTTAAAACTTGAATTATTCTCCTAATTTATCATTATTGGTATAGAGTGAGTTTTGGAGAGAGAAAAATACATTGACACTTTACATAACATTTTATGCATTGAGCCTATTTTCGTCAAAACACCAAATTTTCACGTCTGTGACATTTATGTTGACATTTAATTTTTGTTATGATTTATACACCATTCTATTGAAATTATTTTGGAATATACCAATAACTTTTTGAAAAGATGCACATTTCATAAAAATCCTTTAATTTTCAATATGTCTATTTTCAATGACTACGCATATGATCAATGTTACCACATTTATGCAATTATAGTAAGATTTATTACTTTTGGACAATGTGTGACATTTATGTTGACATTGTAAAAAGCCTATAAAACAAACACTTCTTTATAGAATCAATTCATTTTCATATCTAAATAAAGTTTTGATTTTGCACATTTTGTATTAAACGTTGTTTGGTGCCAGATTAGAACAAGAGGCCCAAGGGCCACAGCGCTCACCTGAGCACACCGGCTAGGAAAAAGCAAATATCAGATCAGAAATGGAAGTTTACTGAGTTTGGAAGGGGGCTTAAATCTTAATCCCCCAGGGGCCCGTTTCATCAAAGGTCGTAGATTTAAGCCTTAACTTAGGTGTACTTCCGGGACTTGCGCCAAAATTTAGTCAGGCGTAATTTGCGTTTCACCAAGTGGCGTAAGTCTTGTCGTAAACGATACGCTTAGTCGCAGGACTAAGTCCTTGACAACGTTGCATTGCGCAGGCGCAAAAAATATAAACATTGTCCACTGCGTACAATCATGTATATAATTTTAGCATGTAAAAGATAAGAATAACACAAATTATAGAATAATAAATACTTGCACTGATTGAAACATGCATGGATTTATAGGGTCATGCAGAAGACATGTACCTTATATATGTTTTAAAAGAAATCAATTAAGTTTTTAAAATTTTTCAATAACAAAAGTCTTATAAATTGAAAGTTAAAAAAGGATCGCACATGTATTTCAAAATTTTATTTGGAATTTTAATTATATACCCCCCCCCCCTCTTCCCGAAATTTTATACAGGTGAATGACTTATTGATAATCATTTCATTATTCGATTTTACTGACTCTACTGATAAAATACTAATAAGTTTAAGACAGAATACGATTTTAAAACTTTATTTTCATAAAATATGTATACTTAATTGAAAGCAAAAATACTGTATAAAACATATACAGTTTACATATACAGTGTACACATTTTGAGTCAAGAAATAAATTTTACACGTTTACTTCTAAGGTACATGTAAGACAATCCTTTCTAAGTCTATTAAATTTTTGTCAAATGATTCATCATAATTTTTATTGACTATTAAAACGGCACAAAGGTTCATGAAATAATTTCGAAATACTAGATATACAGTCAGTTAAAGACAAAAATTCTTTTATCTACAGTTTATTTAATTTAATGCTTTTACAAGTATGCAGAGAGAGAGAGAGAAAGAGAGAGAGAGAGAGAGAGAGAGAAACAGAACAGATATTATTACAGAAAGTCTCTGCTTGCGTGGTTAGAAATTAAGTGACCTTTAGTCTTTTTTTTCATTAGAATTTAAGTTATGCAGGAAATCAAAAATATGTATATTGTTCTATTACATGTGCTTTATATATGCGCTCAGATTATGTTATACATGTAGTACATGTATGTAAAATATACAACAGTGGGACGGACAACTTCGGAATGGACATTTTTCCGAACTTGCGCACCCTTTTCCTTTAAAGCTATCATCTTAGGTTTTTTTTTAAATGGTGGGGTTTTTATGATCAAATTGATTTATGAAAAAAAAAATTCAACATTTTCTGCTAGTTTTTGAGATATTTGAGTTCAAAAACAAAAATCCCATGGGGAAACATGAACTTAAAAATACCCCACAAAAAACCCCACAAAAACCCCATGGGGTTTATTTTTCACCCCATGGGGGAAATAACCCCACGAAAATCAATGTAGGTTTTTTAAACCCATATGTTGCTTATATTGTCATATGGGGTTTTTTCTCCCACGTTTCTTTATCATGGGGTTTTAAATCCCATGTATTGATATATTTACTGTAAGATAATTCCTAAAAACTTGGGTTTTTTTCTTAGACTAATGGATCATTAGTATCTTCTCTGTTTCTCATTTTATAAAAGTGGATAGTTATAACAAATATCTATTATTTTTCAAATTTTCAAGTATTCATTCTTCAAATTTTTGCTTATGTAAAAGAAGATTTATATGAAAACAGGTTTCTAAGGCAGTTGCCTCCCAAAATGAAACATTCATCATAAAACTCTTCACAGATTATTTGATCGATGACCATTAATCTGAATATTTAAAAAAATGAAACAAGAAAATTTAATACCAACACAATAGCAACCAATTCACAGTGTCCAAAGAGGGTCTCTTTCCTTAACTAATGTATATTTATATATGTTAGGTTTATATGATGTCTAGTTTGTGGATTTTTTTAAAATCTCCATTCCCCTTGCATTCACCACTAATAAGATTGGATTTATTTAATTCATGTGCAATATATCTACATATTTAATTAATGGAACTCAATTCAGTTATATATAATCACAAAGTACAACTATTAAAATCTTTTGATTCACCCAAATATTTAAAAATAAAATATTTATGCCTCTTGGATCCACCACTTATCAGTTTAGATCATGACCACACATGACATATAATCTTAATGCTTAAAATCAATCAGCCATATCAAGGATATTAATGACTATGGCATAGTCATTAATATCCTTGATACACCACAAATATTTCTTTAAAAAATGAATATCCACTCCCCATGGATCCACCACTAATAAGTTAAGTTCTTGATCACACATGACATGTAAGATTAAAGTTTGAAATAAATTAGCCATAATCATTATTATCCTTTTACCCACCACAAATATTTAAAAATAATATCCGCTCCCCTTAGATCCACCACTTTTAAATTAAGATCATGTTCACACCTGACATAAAAGCTAAATGTTTGAAATAAATTAGCCATAATCATAAATCATTAATATCCTTTGATCATTCACAAATATTTAAAAAAGATAAATATCCACCCCCCTTGGATCCACCACTTATGAGTTTTGATCTTGATCACACATGACATATAAGTTTAATGTTTGAAATCAATTAGCCGGAATCAGTAATGTCCTTTTACCCATCACAAATATTTAAAAATAATATCCACTTGCCTTGGATCAACCACTTTAAAATTAAGATCACGAGCTAAATGTTTGAAATAAATTAGACATGATCACAATTCATTAATAACCTTTGATCAAACACAAATAATTAAAAAAGATAAATATCCACTCCCCTTGGATCCACCACTTATAAGTTTAGATCTTGATCACACATGACATATAAGCTATATGTTTGAAATCAATTAACCATAATCATTATTATCCTTTGACCTATTACAAATATCTATCTACTCCCTTTACATCCACCACAACTCTTATGGCTATCAAAACAATTAATATCCACTTGCCTTGGATCCACCACTTCTTAGTTAAGATCATGATCACACACAGAAATATTAACTAAACGTTGAAATAAATTTGCAAAAATCATTAGTATCCTTTGATCCACCACAAGTATTTAAATATCAACTCCCCTTGGATCCACCGCTCATAAATTTAGACTATAATACATGACTTATAAGCTAAATGTTTGAAATCAATTAGCCATAATCATAATTAAAAAAGATGAGACAAATATCTCATGTCGCTTTGTCTTAGGTAAATGAGAAAAGCAATAAACGAACGAAAATATTACAACCTACAGTATTCCCTTAGATCCGCCATCATGTCTTTAGATATTGATCACCAATCTGATTTATTCTTCTTTTTTTATCATTAGGTTAGGTATCTTTATTATTTTTATGAATGAATGAATATTATGAAAAATGAAATTAATTGCATCTCTATGCTACTCTGTCTGAAAAAAAAAAAGCTGAAATAACCACTTAATATCAGCCAAAAAAGCAGGTACAATGAATATGATTAAATAAGACAACATATACATTGTATACATGTACTACGCCTTTATGGTACCTTATTTACTACTAGTAATTCTTTTAAGTTTATACCTGTCATCAACCAGCTCGACTGTTAAATCTACATTGGATAACCAATCAATTTAGGCTTTACATAGATCATGTACATTATAATTATTAGTAATATATAATTGGAATTCCTCGAAAATTCTTTGTTTTCTAATTAGAAAAAAAGAAGTTCTGAAATTATTAAAACTAAATTTTCATCCTGCAAGGTGCAGTCAGGCAATATTGATCTCATTCTGACAATATCACTTTTTTTCATTGAAATAGAAAGAAGACATTTATTTTTACAGAAAGCATCTATATGCATTATCAGGTCAAGGTCAGTCAATCCCTTTTGATGAGTTCTTTTGATTTTTGTCCCCCACCTTATCGAATAAGAGAGGACATTAAATCTTATTCATCTGTCATCTGTTAAATGGTCAGCTTATCAATGTCACAAAAACTTAAACTTTGGTCATATCTTTTGAATGAGATGAGATAGGGCTTTCAACATGTTCAAATTATACATGTATTACCTGTGCGAATTATTCCTTTCTTAATACAGATTACACTATCATGATTTTTTACCATTATATCTTGACCTTGAAGTATGACATAATTTTCATAAATATTAATTCTTCCTTATGACTTTGATTTAGAAGTGATAGGTTTTTCATATGTCTGTTGCAAGATATTTCTGAGCCTGCTATGATTTCTGACCCCTTGACCTTTATTCATGTTTGACCTAATTAGAAAAAAAAACTTTGGAGCTACAGTAACTCTTCAATAAGGTATTTCCATACATGTCGTATGATTGGTACTTTGTTTTCAAAGTGATAATTTTTGGTTCACAGTTTTTTAAAAGGAAAATAGAAATTTCACATCTATATCACTGCAGTTGTTAAGATCCACCCTTGTGAGTACCCCATAAAAGTACATGCAGGGATTAATTATTGAACTCATTCGCACAGACCTTATGTAATAGAATCCATAAATAAACTGAACTTGAACTTGATTAACCTTAGACAGGCACAATGTGACATACCCTACTGATACATGGGACACCCTGACAGATATTCCTCCTCCCTAAATTGACTGTTGAGTAAGACTAAGAAAACTAATAAAAGTTATATTAATTTTTGACCATGTATATTCCTCTAATATCTATCATATAGAGCTTGATTCCGTTTTGCAAGAAATAACCCCCAAATTCATAGCATGCTAATACTTACATCACTGAAATTAGAAGTATGATTTATATAAGCGTGGTTTGAGGGCTTTCTTTAAATTGGTAAAATGTTTTGGTAATACCAAACCAAATGCAAATATCTTGTTACATCTTTTTGATCATACTGTAAAACCTGTTGTTTTATATGGAAGTGAGATCTGGGGCACTATAAACACAGAATCTGCAGTTGTTAAAAGGACAAATTATGAAATAGAAAATTCCTTTAAAAATTTATTTAGTGATAAACTACATATCAAAGCTCTAAAATATATTTGTGGGGTTCACAAGAAAGCTTCTAACCATGCTGTTATGGGTGAATTAGGCAGACATCCATTGTATATTGAAATCTTGTATAATTGTATCAAATATTTGCAACATATTTATAAATCAGATAGTACTTTACTAGCAAGTGCACTACAAGAAAATATAATATTGAACTAGAGGAGATCTCGTTGCAAGCAACGAGTAGGTCTTCCGTTCGATTTTTGATACGATCATAAAACAACTTAAAATGAAAAAAAAAAGTTCATATCAATTCCTCTAAATACGTGAGAACACATTTAAGAGTGAAATCTGTAAATTACAGACAACTTCCGGTCTTTATAATTCACTTCCGGTGTGAACGGAAGTACTAAAAATGACCTATATTTCCTCTCTGAGTGTGTAGAAATCATCCCTGATAATTTTGATGAAAAATGCTCATTTTTTGGACTACTTCCGGTTTTGAAAAAATAACTTCCGGTGGACATAATAATACTCGAGACACTCTATTTGCCTATATAAGAAACATTTTAAAAAGAAAAAAATAAAATTTTGCATATTTTTAAACTACTTCCGGTGGACAACGGACGTGACGGCAACAAAAACTTTATACAAAATTCAAGAGAACCTGTCACAATCTATCATCCCTGAAAGTTTCAAGACTCAATCTCAAACAGTTTTTGAGAACACTTCCGGACAAAATGACATTTAAAAAAAAGAAAATTGGCCGTATCTCGCGACCGGAAGTGACGACGGCAAAATAAAAAAAAACGCCCTAAGTTCATATGATTTGCCATCATTGCTGAAAGTTTCATAAAGATCTGTCGAGGCGTTCTCGAGAAATCGCCTGCACAAAATCGGTAAGAAAAAAAAAATAATAATAATAATAGTGGAAAAGAAACAAACGAATCAGTAGAAGGTCTTCCGTTGGAAACGGAAGACCTTAATAATAATAGAAAGAGCTGTTGGTTGAGTAGTATTCATTTTATGCTGGAACAATTAGGAATATCCTGTGACAACATCTTGGCTAAAAACCTTCCATCAATAGTTTATAATGAACTAAATAGAAGATTTACTAATATATGGCAAAATAATTTATCAGAGTGTGTTAGAAATGAAAAAGGCAAACTTCGAACATATGGATTATACAAAACAAGACTAACTAGTGCTAATTGTAACGGGAACCGTTACAGATGTTCCCCAAACGCTCCCCAACTCCCTTTTGGTGCCATATTCCATGTAAGCCTTATTAAATAAGACAACATCTGTGCATTTTTGCCTTTAACAACGTTTTCGCAGAGGGATACCAATTATATTCAAATTTTAACATTGCAGGTGTGAACATGTGAATGCACGTGCGCAATGATCATATCATCTTGTCTACAATTTTCTATAAATTTAAATATACTATATCTTCAACCATTTAGTCCAAAATTATCAAAATCACTCATTCAAGTGTATTTTTAATTTCACTCTTTCCAAATGCACGCACGTGCGTGCACGTGCATGATGACCATACCTTCTTGTAGGACGCCCTTGTATCTATCTATATTCTAAATCCCATCCTGTTTGGTTGAAAACCAAGGGAATTATAGCCATTTCAAGTTTCAGCCAATCAGATTGCAGCACACGTACATCCACGTGATATCAAGAATTTTTTTCTATATCATATTGTAGAATATCCTAATGCATAACTATGTTTTAAATTTCAAAGCATTTCGTTAAAAATCAAAGGAGATATGGCCATTTAAAGTTTCAGCCAATCAGATTGCAGCGCACGTGCATGCAAGTGATTTCATGATAATTGCAATATATCATTTTGTAGGACATCCTAATGCATGGCTATGTTCAAAATTTCAAAGGATTTCGTCAAAAAACAAGAAAGATATTGAGACTTAAGTTTCAGCCAATCAGAGCGTAGCGCACGTGCATGCGCGTGAGATCTTGCCATATTGACCACGTCATCTTGTTTATACTACTAATACATCATTACATTATGAGTTTCAAAAAAATAATTCAAAAAATAGAAAAGTTACGGCAATATACATTATATTGGTCATTCAGGTGTTGCACGTGCACGCTCTTGCAAGCACGTGCGCGCAAAATGACCTTCGTTCCGCAAATCTACATAACATGTCTACTGACCCTAAAAACATTTCACCTTAGTTGGATGTGTAGTTTACGAGATCATTCGCGGACAAAAAAGTGCCCAGGAAGAAGAAAAATAATAATAATAAGAAACAGAGTAAAAACAATATGTTCCCCAACTTCGTTTGGGGAACATAATAAAAGAAAAATATTTTTCTATGATATCAAAACCAGAGGTTCTTAAATGTTTTACAAACTTCCGCATTAGTTCACATAAGCTTGAAATTGAAACTGGCAGATACAGAAATGTGCCTGCCATGGATCGAAAGTGTAAACTTTGTGCATCAGACTCTGTAGAAGATGAAATCCATTTTATATTTGAATGTTCAGCTTATAAACTATATAGGCAAGTATTCATTAATCATATAAGTGAAGAAAATAAAAATTTCTCCTCACTTTCAAATAGAAATAAATTTATATGGCTAATGTCAAATGAAAGTAGTGATATAATAAATAGTTTTGCAGAATATATATTTAAATGTTACAATAAAAGATCCAATGTTGTCTCAGGATGTTCCTGAAAGTTGAGAATGATAATTTATAATATGCAGACAAGGTAGATATCCAATAAAATTTCTGCATGATGTGGCATAATGTTTGCGTTTGTGTACTTTTATCATATATTATACATATTCATTGTTGCATATGAATTCAACTATCATTTGGATCTCTTCCTCTCTTTAGCTTTATATTTTATTTATCATTGTTTATGTTGTATTTTTCTTGAATGCCCTTCATGGGCCCAAAATTGGAAATAAATGATATTCTATTCTATTCTATTCACTGACATGTAAACAAAACTAATTCCTTCAGACACTGACTGACAGCAGAATTCCAATTGGACATTTTGTGATGTTAATGGAATAATTCACACACGCCAAATCAATTAGACTGATTTAAATACTTGCGTGAATTAATCCTTGTTAAAATAAAGTTCTTAATTCCATCATTAGGCCTGTACATCCAGACAGGTGGTCTTCTTCCTTTCCGCTCTTCTGTAGTGTGACTAAAATGGGTAGCGAAACCAGGGCCGGGCCGGTGTCGCATAATATTTGGTCCGGCTCGTTTAAAGGTCCGGCCGGACCTAATACGATAACATATTAGGTCCGCCTTTTATAAGAAAAGGTCCGGCCCGTATAAGAAAAGGTCCCCCTACGTTTTAAGGTCCGGGTGGTGCAAAATGTTTTAATCTTGACTTTAACATATGTAATGAAAAAGAGTTAGTTTATACTGTATGATAAGAAGGGTTTACCCTGTTTGTGTTTTATTTTTTGTACAACATACATGTATCTCTAGACAAGAATCTACTCGTTTAGTGTGCTTTAAGCAGTGCCGTTTAGGACCATGCTTTCTTAAAAAATAATGCCACAATTATTGTGCAAGTGTTTGTTTTCCCTTAGAATTTGATTTGTGTAAATTAGTATGATTAAAGGTGTGAAATCTGTCGGTGTGTATAGCTAATAAAACAATGGGGGTGTGACGTATTTGTTTACCTGACAGGTACCCACAGGTAGAGCCCGCGGCAGATGGCGCTGTCATTGAATGGTCGGTGAACCTAATGGTCATGTGTTAGCTTTATATATCAATAGATTTGATTTTTTTTTCATTAATAAATTATGCTAAGGAACAAAATATTCATGCGTACACTTCAAAACTGCGACATTTATAATAATTATAATCATATAGTCTTTATTTGAATATTTAAAGCTAAATACGGCGTATCTGAGCTAAAAATTAAAGAGACTAGATTAAGCGTATATTTACATGAGATTTTATATTTATGTTCAAATTAAAATTTTCACCGATATTGAACTTAAAGACCCAATTTTTTTACCGTACGGTTACCTGAGGAGGGGGAGTGGTCCAAGTAACAGTGGTGTTATTTACCTGGAGACCCCCAATACCTAAGGTGTCAAAAATCTATATATACACGTAGCATTACACAGGAAGTCTGTGTCTGGTGATCAGGGTCAACATTCCATGTCTCGTGTCTAAATTTGAGTGAAACTACTTGAAATAATTGAAATATTTCAATATAAAATTTATTTATAAATACATCCAGCGATATCTGATGAAGAAAATAATTATAAAGAAATATCGTTTTTGTATTTTAAAAAAATGACAAATTAAAGAAAAGAACACAGAGCAAAACTACAAAGTAAACATATCTTTTTTTAATTAAACTTGTGTAAATATCAAAATTAAAAAAAAAATATTCCATTTATAGGTAGGCCTATCCTTCGTGTGAACATATACAATGTACCGTACCGCGATAGGAATATTGCCCTCGTTCTGATCAACAATAGTGTCGAAAATATTCACCATTTCCGGGTGTTCGTGTGTTTAAATTTTTTTTTATTGTTTGCAAGATTTCTTTTAAGAATTGATCTTTCGCTGTACATATTCACTTTTTAATTTCGAATATTGGGTATTGACTGCAAATGTTAGGAAATTCGAACTAAAAGTTACAATCTCGAAACTCCTACAGCTGTTTCTGACATTTCAGAACTTTACAACGGAACATGGTATAGATTGTATTCATATATACGCAGATAAAACATGGGATAAATGAATTTTTCATCCGTGCCGTTTGTGCTAAATATCTTTTCTTATTTATCATATTCCAATTTTAATCGGCAAATAGCGTTTCTGTACACGGACTGGTCTAAATTCTACAGCAGATATCTTGGACGACATATCGCCTAAAATACAATATAGCGGTTGAGATTAAAAGCAAATATTTTATGAAGTCATGTTTTAATTATCTACTCTCAACTGTTTTTAAAATAAAGTTTTACCAAGATTCTTTTTTTATCCCCCGTGTATATACAAGGCGGCTACATGAAAGTGTTTGACGCGTGACCAGGCAATGGTTTTCAAAGGACAGAAACTCAGACTGTCAGGTAGCACGGGTAGCTGCCCTGTCAATCAAATCAGAAGCTATTGTTTTTTTTAATGATTGACAGGCGGTAAATTATTGATCTTGAACCAGGTAGATTTTGGGGGCGTTAACATAAAATTGGGTGTTTAAATATCCCCTCGTTTCTATTAGTTAAATCTAATCTAATTGAATTAAAACTGTGTCTGATATTTAAATTCCGAGTCCATAAGAATCGGTCATTGTTTTAAATCTCTGATATCTATGAATGAAACGCAATTGATTTAAATTTCGGTAATGGAAAATTTTAAAGAATAAATTATAGACTGTTTAGTAAATCAAATGTCTTGGACATAAGTTCGGCGCAGTCTTGGACATTTAATTTAGTGAACATTAAATGTGATGAAAAACTTGCATGCTCATTAAACTCTGTTAACTAGACTTAGTGCTTCATGTACAGATGTATATAATAGATACAGAATTTTTATATTAAAAATGTTGTGTATAATAATTTTTTTTCAAAATTCCTTTTCTACGTACATGTACCTGGTAAACATTAAATTGCCGGAGAGGTACCTAGCAAAAATTCCGGAAATGAAAAGAAATAAATGTCGGGAAAAAAGAGTAATTTTGTCGGAAATAAAATAAAGAAATGTCGGAAATGCCATGCCGATTTCCGAAAATGAAATGCAGCGGTTCTTTCTTTATATAAAAGAAAGATCTTTTTAATATTGTTAGTCTGAACTTATAAAAAAAAACGCCTCGTACGATTTAAAGAAATTCCTTATCCATGTGTGGAGTTTAATACTAAGATCGATAAAGAGTACATGTAATTCTCTGAATTCCTGTAGTCTTCACAAT
>NW_026921099.1:0-18011 GCF_032062105.1 Saccostrea cuccullata
TTGAAAAGGTGCTTAAAATTTTGAAATTCTTGATAGGACTATTTTCGGGCCATAGCGAGCCTCCGCGCTTCGTACTTCCGGTAGTTGTGATATACTTAGTGCACTTCTCCAAAGGTTGCTCTAAGCATCACTGAAAATTTCAAGCTTCTGTGTTAAGTGCTTTTTGAGAAAACTGCCGGACAAAGTGACCCTCTAAAAATCACTAAATCGCAGAAAACTCCGAACCGGAAGTGACGTCATCAAAATAAAAAAATATATATCTAGATTTTTTAATGTACTATCAGACCTGAAAGTTTCATGAAAATCGATCGAGCCGTTCTCGAGAAATCGCGCGTAAAAAATCGGTAAGAAAAAAAAAACAATAATAATAAAAATAGTGGAAAAGAAACCTAAGAAAAACAATAAGGTCTTCCGCTGAAGACGGAAGACCTTAATAAGAAACACAGTAAAAACAATATGTTCCCCAACTTCGTTTGGGGAACATAAAAAACATACCCGATGTATGTACAGTAACTGTGACTTTTTTCTATATTCAACCTTGCTAAAAACCAAAATACATCCATGTACAACATTGGAAATATTCTGTTATTTTCTGTCATTTATACATTGTAGCATTCAGCATTCTTTATCTGTTCTGCTTTTTCTTTGGGTGGGATGACGTGACGACGACATTTTATTTTTAATATTATGATCGTGTATATGTTTCCATGCGTTAGATTCTGACACACAGTTCCGTTTGAAAATTGCATTTTACTCTTAGGACTTTGCTCATTATTATCTATGGTTTTTCAGCAGTCCTTTTCAATTCGGACTATATACATGTTTAGATGTATTTTATAGCGAGGAGAAACTTTTTGCTGACATAGAAGCAGGCAACTAGTCAAACAACAGCGATAAATAGGTAGGCTAAAACCTTTTTTTTTATAACTCAATCTCTACTGATCAGCCTTATGCATAAATATCAGCCAGGGGACAGAAGGCCTAAGGGCTGATAGAGGGTGTGATTCTAAATATGATATGGATTATTTTACTGTTAACTAGTGCTTATTGTAACGGGGACCGTTACAGATGTTCCCCAAACGCTCCCCAACTCCCTTTTGGTGCCATATTCCCTGTAATCTCTATTAAATAAGAAATACTTTATGGGATTTAGACTTAATCAAGGTCTTCCCGGAAAAAAACAAATTAAATATATTTTAAAATAGGCATTGCACGCGTGTTCATGTGCGTAACGACCATATTATCTTGTCTACACTATCTAAAATTTTAATATACTTAATATCAAAGCATTTAATCCAAAAGCATTACAAATGCACTCAGTCGAGTGTATTTTTAATTTTACTTATTTCACGTGCACGGACTTGCACGCACGTGCATAATGACTTCACCTTCTTGTAGGAGTCTCTTATATTTATCTATGTTCTAAATCCCTTCCTGTTTGGTTGAAAAACAAGGGAGTTGTAGCCATTTGAAGTTTCAGCCAATCAGATTGCAGCACACATGCATGCGCGTGATTTCATAATTTTTTATCTTTATCGTATTGAAGGATATCAAAATGAATGACTATATTTTAAAATTCCAAATATTTCGTCAAAAAACAAAGGAGATACAGCCATTTAAAGTTTCAGCCAATCAGATTGCAGCACACGTGCATGCGCGTGATTTCATGATTTTCTTTCTATATCATATTTTAGTATATCCTAATGCATGACTATGTTTTAAATTTCAAAGCATTTCGTCAAAAAACAAAGGAGATATAGCCATTTAAAATTTCAGCCAATCAGATTACAGCACACGCGCAAGTGCATGCTTTCATGAAATTTTTTATATACCATGCTGTAGATCTTCATAATATAGGACTATGTTCAAAATTTCAAAAGATTATAACAAGAAACAAGAAAGATATTGAGACTGTAGTTTCAGCCAATCAGAGGGAAGCGCACGTGCATGCGCGTGAGATCTTGCCATATTGACCACGTCATCTTATTTATACTACTAATATAACCTTATATTATGAGTTTCAAAACATTTCATCAAAAAATAGAAAAGGTACGGTAGGATTCATTATATTGGTCATTTCACGTGTTGCACGTGCCCGCTCTTGCAAGCACGTGCGCGCAAAATGACCTTCGTTCGGCAACTCTACATTACATGCCTACTAACCCTAAAAACATTTTACCTTAGTCCAATGTGTAGTTAACAAGATCACTCGTGGGCAAAATTTTCCCAGGAAGAAGAAAAATAATAATAATAATAAGAAACAGAGTAAAAACAATATGTTCCCCAACTTCGTTTGGGGAACATAATAATAACTAGAAAGTCTGCTATTGCAAGCAATAGCATATGTCGCCCCGTATTAGACAAGACTTTCATTTTTATCATCACTAAAACAAAAGTCCATAAGCTAAGTTTGAACAACCATTGAGTTATATCAGTCCTTTCCATTGGAAACGGAAGACCTTAATTAAGAAAGTAGTGCAGGAAAATTACAAGTTCCTCAATTTGCAGACTTGCATAAAAGAAATCTGGCAGATGTACTGAACTGAGCCTCACACTTGTTAATTGGCAGTATCTTTCCTATGATAAAAGCTTGGGAAATGTAATTTATGAAGAAGATCAGCCGAATTATTTTGTGTATTGTAACGCCAGTGAGAACTCTGAAATTTCCCTCTTTCACTTTCATTTTAGAGGTTCTACCGAAAAACGAATCTGACATGCCACCATCAATTCGAGCATTTCTGCATTGCAGAGAGCTGATGTGTGTTATGAGATAATAAATCATGTGTGAACTTTCTCAGTTTAGCGGAATCATGAACATTTTCGGCGAGATGAATGTTTTGTATACAGTGGTGATCAAGGCTTTGCGAACCATCAGGAGCGGATCAAAGAATTTATGAATGAATAAAAACTATGGAAATGACGTACCAATTTTTTAATTTATACTTGCACTATCTAATGAAATGAATAATATACAAGTGATAGATATACAAGAAAACGCGAAATGATAATAAATGCAGCTGACAATCGTTATTTTTTTTTTATATAGATAAAATAAAATATTTATAAATTCAAGAGACAAAACAGAAGGAGAATGAATGATGGCAAAATATCACATGACGGGAACTGAATTTTATGAATGAAGATTTTAAAAAGTTACTTGTAAGTTGTATATGTTATATCTGTGTATTCTACTTGGCTGTGTGCTTCATAAAAAGAGGGGGGGGGGCGTCTTGAACATAGTAAATAGCCATAACGTTTGAACGGTAAGTACTAGGGCTTTCGTATTTCAAATATGTAATCCTTGTGAAAAGAACTTTTATTGGATACGACGAACTTTGACCCTTTGACCTAGACCTTGGAGAACACATGTGTACATCTGAATCTTTTTTTCTGTTTCGTTTCTATGGCAACCGTGAGCGACTCATTACAATTATTTTGAAAGTAGAAATCACTTTGACACATTGCAAGGAATAAACATTGAAAGTTTCAAAACGATTGCCTGAGTAGTTATTGAGAAAATCGAAATTAAAGAATTTTAACTTTCACCTGGTTTCCATGGCAATAATCGATTATATGAAAATTTTAAATATGAGTTGCAGAACTACAGATACTAATCATTAAAATAAGAAAAGTTTCATGACGAACGTTTAAGGGACCAGAGAGAACACTCTCGGACAAAATTTGTCGCTTTTTACAGGTTTCCATGGCAACGGTAGACATATTGGAACTGAACGACCTCACTGCACAACTACAACCAGTGATCGTCCTTGAAGGAAAGTTTCAGGAAGATTGTCCCAGCCATCTCCGAGAAACAGCCTGGATAAAAAAAACATGCGTACAATATCAATATGTCGTCCCCGACTTCGTTCGGGGCGACATAATAACTCCTGAATTTTTCTCATCAATAACTCCTGAATTTTCCCCTTCAATTCGAGCATTTCTGCATTGCAGAGAGCTGATGTGTGTTATGAGATAATAAATCATGTGTGAACTTTCTCAGTTTAGCGGAATCATGAACATTTTCGGCGAGATGAATGTTTTGTATACAGTGGTGATCAAGGCTTTGCGAACCATCAGGAGCGGATCAAAGAATTTATGAATGAATAAAAACTATGGAAATGACGTACCAATTTTTTAATTTATACTTGCACTATCTAATGAAATGAATAATATACAAGTGATAGATATACAAGAAAACGCGAAATGATAATAAATGCAGCTGACAATCGTTATTTTTTTTTTATATAGATAAAATAAAATATTTATAAATTCAAGAGACAAAACAGAAGGAGAATGAATGATGGCAAAATATCACATGACGGGAACTGAATTTTATGAATGAAGATTTTAAAAAGTTACTTGTAAGTTGTATATGTTATATCTGTGTATTCTACTTGGCTGTGTGCTTCATAAAAAGAGGGGGGGGGGCGTCTTGAACATAGTAAATAGCCATAACGTTTGAACGGTAAGTACTAGGGCTTTCGTATTTCAAATATGTAATCCTTGTGAAAAGAACTTTTATTGGATACGACGAACTTTGACCCTTTGACCTAGACCTTGGAGAACACATGTGTACATCTGAATCTTTTTTTCTGTTTCGTTTCTATGGCAACCGTGAGCGACTCATTACAATTATTTTGAAAGTAGAAATCACTTTGACACATTGCAAGGAATAAACATTGAAAGTTTCAAAACGATTGCCTGAGTAGTTATTGAGAAAATCGAAATAAAAGAATTTTAACTTTCACCTGGTTTCCACGGCAATAATCGATTATATGAAAATTTTAAATACGAGTTGCAGAACTACAGATACTAATCATTAAAATAAGAAAAGTTTCATGACGAACGTTTAAGGGACCAGAGAGAACACTCTCGGACAAAATTTGTCGCTTTTTACAGGTTTCCATGGCAACGGTAGACATATTGGAACTGAACGACCTCACTGCACAACTACAACCAGTGATCGTCCTTGAAGGAAAGTTTCAGGAAGATTGTCCCAGCCATCTCCGAGAAACAGCCTGGATAAAAAAAACATGCGTACAATATCAATATGTCGTCCCCGACTTCGTTCGGGGCGACATAATAAGAAACAGAGTAAAAACAATATGTTCCCCAACTTCGTTTGGGGAACATAATAAGGGTAGAAGACCGAGGGCCGAAGGTGAGAAAAGTCAGGTACCCCAGTTGCTTGGTCACGATAATTACTGTATAAACACTGCCAAAGGCGATAACAGTCATTTAGAGTTGTAGTACACCCTAATTACTGTATGTACAAGTGCAATGAGCATTTTACGTTTTAAAACAGATTGTTTAATGCATTTATAAATAAGCTTCGAAATATTCAAAAATAAAAACATCCGAGTAACCGAGTACCGATTTTAGTATTCGATACTCGGACGTTCGATCGAGTACCCGGTTAACCGGGTACTCGTTGACATCCCTAATGTTAATGCATGTGCGTAATGACCATATCATATTGTCTACACGATCTATATATTTTAATATGCTAAATATCAAAGTATTTAATCCAAAAGTATAAAAAAAAACGCTCATTCAAGTGTATTTTTTATTTTACCCATTTCACGTGCACGCACGTGCATACATGAGTATGGTGACCATACCTTCTTGTAGAAGTCCATTACATCTATCTATGTTCTAAATCTCACCCCATTTGGTTGAAAACCAAGGGAGTTATAGCTATTTAAAGTTTCAGCCAATCAGATTGCAGCGCACGTACACGCACATGTATGCATGTGCATGGTAGCCATACCTTCTTGTAGAAGTCCATTATATATATCTATGCTCCAAATCCCATCTTGTTTAGTTGAAAATCAAGGGAGTTATTGCTGTTTTAAGTTTCAGCCAATCAGATTGCAGCGCAAGTACACGCATGTGTATGCATGTGCATGGTGACCATACCCTCTTGTAGAAGTCCATTATATGTATCTATGTTCCAAAACCCATCCTGTTTGGTTGAAAACCTAGAGAGTTATAGCTATTTGAAGTTTCAGCCAAACAGATTGCAGCGCACGTGCATACACGTGTTTTCATGATAATTGCTATATATCATGTTGTAGGATATCGTAATGCATGGCTATGTTGAAAATTTCAAAGGATTTCGTCAAAAAACAAGAAAGATATTGAGACTTTAGTTTCAGCCAATCAGAGCAAAGCGCACGTGCATGCGCGTGAGATCTTGCTATTTTGACCATGTCATCTTGTCTATACTACTAATATATCCTTACATTATGAGTTTCAAAGCATTTCATCAAACAATAGAAAAGTTAAGTCAATATACCTTATATCGGCCATTTAACGTGTTGCACGTGCTCGCTCTTGCAAGCACGTGCGCGCAAAATGACCTTCGTTCGGCAAATCTACATAACATCCCTAGTGACCCTAAAAAGGTTTTACCTAAGTCGGATGTGTAGTTTACAAGATCACTCAAAGACAAAATTTTCCCAGGAATAATAATAATAATAATAATAACTAGAGCCGAGCTCGTTGCAAAGCAACGAGTAGGTCTTCCGTCCTGTTTGACCAGAAGTAGCTTTCATTTTTAACAAAAATGAGAAATAACGCCAAAAATGGTTTGAATCCTCTAAAGCTATGTTAATTAATGCAAAGATATGCAAATTTTGCTACTTCCGGTTTAACCGGAAGTGATGACGACGGATGGAAAATTAATTTTTATGCTCCCAAAGACATATGTTACCCAAAAACTTGACAAGAACGGCAAAAATACGCGTTTTTGACTACTTCCGGTTTGGCCGGAAGTGACGACGCCGGACGTATTTTGACATTACAAATAGATTTAGTTTGACATTTTGAACAACTTTGCTTCTTTGACGTATTACAAATTCTCAATACTTTTTGAGATATCAATTAAAAACTTTTGGCCCCTCTAGATCCCTTATTTTAGGGGTCAGCCCTTTTTTCGAAATATCAATTGAAAGATCTCAGAATTTTTCACAACTTTTGTTCTATATGTTTTAACAAAATATTTACAAGTTAAATGATATAATAGAAAAAGTGTTAGAAATTTTGAAACGCTCAATATGACTTTTTTCAGTCCATACCGAGCGTTAACGTGCAGTACTTCCGGTGAAAGTTAACAACACAATGCAAATATACATATGTTGCTCTATCTTCCTGAAAAGGTTTCATCTTCCTGAAATGAGCGGTTTTCAAGAAGAGCGACGGACAAACTGACCCTTAAAAATCACAAAACTGCGAAAATCTCCGAACCGGAAGTGACGTCATCAAAATAAAAAAAAAAGGGTATCGAGATTTTTTAATGTTCTATCAGACCTGAAAGTTTCATAAAAATCTAACGAGCCGTTTTCGAGAAATCGCGTGCACAAAATCGGTAAGAAAAAAAATAATAAGTAAAACAGTGGAAAAGAAACAAACGAATAACAAGAAGGTCTTCCGCTGAAGACGGAAGACCTTAATAATAATAATAAGAAACAGAGTAAAAACAATATGTTCCCCAACTTCGTTTGGGGAACATAATAATATATATACTTTGTTTAAAGAAGACATCATCTACTTAAACAATTAAATTACCACTGACCATTACTGTTATGTAGAATAGTAAATTACCACTGATCATAACTATTATGAAGAATCGTAAATTATCGCTGATCATTACTATTATGAAGAATCGTAAATTATCGCTGATCATTACTATTATGAAGAATCGTAAATTATCGCTGATCATTACTATCATGAAGAATCGTAAATTACCGCCGATCATTACTATTATGTAGAATCGTAAATAACCATTGCTCTTTACTGCCATGTTAAATATATCGTAGTAAATAATTTAAAGTATACACTGATATAAAATCAAATATTTTTTGCAGAGAATGTAAACTGGAATAAAGTTCTTTATATTATGTTTCAATCTTAGGGATGTGATATTTATCTACCTCGGATCTGCACATCCTTATCAGTAACATATTCGTCTTTGTCAGCCAGGCGAGGGAGGTTGTACCATGTAGGGTGGTCATTATAACTTTTGTGACGTTGTGCATATATACAATGTACATATGCTAGCTACCTGCTGTGTATATGCAAACAAAAATATCTTTCCTGAGATACGCATAGAGAATCAAAATTTTGATCTAAGGATAAAGTATAGTTCTTCCATAATGTTCGTAATGTTTTTATTGTTAGTAAATGTTGAATAAATATTTTTTTTTTACTTAAAATTTGTTTGCTTGTCCAAATTCATTACTGTTAATATCCTGACATTGTTTTCTAAGATTAAATTTTCCTGCCCCCTTTTTTATGAATTGCAGTCTCGAATTTTCAGGATACCATCTGATTTATATTATAAATATATATAATTAAAACAATGATTTCTACCGTTTTTGTTTTTTGTATTCCCAAATTCTCCTCATCATTAATTCATAGTGAGGAAGGTAAATGTATGTTCTCTAGTCTATAATATTCATTTCTATAAAAATATTCAAGGCATTTATTTCCTAATAGAAATCTACACATCGACTAAATGAAACCAATATTTTATAATGTTTCTGTACAAAAACAATTTATAAGACTACAAGTATTGACATAAATTGGACAAAAATTAATAAACTTAACTGGCTAAATTCAATATTTTACAAAGAAGAAACATGAGTGTAGTAAGAATGGAAATAGTTTAGCTTCTCATTCCTGGGTACTTTTTAATAATTTTGGTTTCAACTACGTGCAATGAATTCAATGCCTACTGCAAATCACTAGATATTACTTTATTAGACAATTTTGTAAGCAAATCTGAAAAATTAAAACAGTTCTTGCAATCACCAATGCTTGTTCATATCTAAATGAATTGTTTTCAAAGGAACCCCCGAAGGGGCCGAGGCCATTACTTTTAAGGAATGGAGCACTAGGAGTATATTAACCGGCGTAAAATCTACCTATCTACCTACCTTTGCATGTTAATATTTGTTAAAATATAATAAAAATTATTTATATGATGAACTGAAATTATATATTTCATATTTGTCGTATTCAAATTATATATACTATAGAAAGTAAGGCTAGAAAAGTGTAGTAAAGTTATTATTATTTTAAGCCAATTTCCAACAACTTCGATAGCTGAGTGAAATGGTACCCGACTCAAAAGGTCAGGGTATCGAGTTCGATTCCCACGATGGGATCAATTCTGAATAACTATCTTAATGTGAAAAGGGCCTAGATAAATTTTTCTACGTTCTTTCCACGGGGGAAAAATACAAACATAACAAATTCTTTTTTCAACGTGAGATGCAACTCTCCATTCCTGAAAAGAATGGAGCACGTAAACAAAAGAGTGACACCACAGGTGGATTTTACTAAGGTTTCATTAGTACTTCTTTTAAAATAATTTTTCTCACTTTCATTGCTTTTACTGTTCGTCTTTTCAAGAAGAAGTACACATATTTCATAGTCTGACCGGCTGATTTTTTCACTTTTTAGCGATACTTGGAACAATCTGTAATTAACCCCATCGACATCACACATACAAATCTATCTCTGTCGCCTGAGGGACATGATGTCTTGTTTTAATGATCCATTACTAAGTCTAAGTATGGCCTGTTAAAAGAAAAAAATAATAATGATAAAATAAAATAATAAACTCAGCCATGCTGTATGCAAACGTCTTTTAAAGTTGTTGCAGTGAATTTGAGTTTGTTAGAAAATCTTAAACCAGTCAATTCATTAACAGCTAATTAATTTATTCAATCAATAAAAATTTATTCTTTTTTACAATACATATTAAATAAAGATATATCTAGAATGACTTTTTTGCACCGAATCGAAAATAAGACATGTAGTAGAATATTGAACCCCTAATATATTAAACCCCTAACCCATCATTGCTAAAGCAAAAAAAAACCATAAAGAAAAATACGTTAACCATTTGATAGAAACGTCTTTACATTTTTCATTAAATCTTTAGTGATATAATTTATGTGTTTCATTTGTTCATAAACTGTTTATATTTTAAGGTATTAGTGGTGTAATAGCCATGACCTTGAATATGACTAAAGGATTTCAATCCCTAATGGTACCAAATTCTCTACCCTTAAATAACCGTCAAGTGCACAATACTCTGATATTATATTAAAGCATTTTATAGTGAGAAAGGATTGCTCACAAGAAATTTTCAAAAAGTTAATTAATGAAGCAGTAGTTAATTAACAAAGTTCGCATTAAAGCCTATAGGGAAAAGCGTTTTTTTTTTTTCAAAATAAAAATTCAAACAATTTGAATATCGATAAATCCTTTCAAATTGGTGGAAAGATGCATTGAAATATTATAAATAAAATGATAATTGAAAACAATTTTTTTACCAGCTAATTTTTTTTATTGATTTTTTTCATTAATTAAAAAAGGGGAGATACCTCTTACCAAAATTCAAGGTCATGAATTAGGACACATCCCACTAAACACACTTAAAGTGATAAATGGGAAGCATGTCTAAATAAACTGAGTATTCAATGCCTACATATCTGTTATGTCTTCAATTTCATTGAATTTCTTCCTATTAGGGATTGAAGACCTTAATTAAGCACAGTTATAATGAACAACACTTTCGGCAATATTTCCCTTAGTTTCATGCGATTTTGTCCATACATATTTCTTATGTGCTCATTTATGTAATTGTACCCTCTCACCAGTAGTGCACGCTTAATGGACAAAGGGTAGAGATGTAATTTTTCTAGTTAGCCGGAGAACAGTTTAATGTTTCATGTATTCAACTATAAAACCTAGGATTGTAGACATTCAATTTTTTTTAGTTCAAAGTCATCAGATATGATATATGAATACTTGTAATCGACAGAACTTGTCTCATTTCATTGACAATTTGAGCAATATTGTTATAAAATCGTTTATATTATTCTGCTAAAGAAAAATATGGTAGGGATGATCAATAAAAAAATATAGTAAATTTTGTGTGATATATATTTGTGATAATATAACCACAAAAAAGAAATATTCTATCCATAATATTTATTTATATTCTACATCAGAGTGATGTACCCCCTAAAAAAAGAAACCATTATTTTTTTTTTTTTTGTTCATGGTATAGGGTAGGTTGTAATGAATGAGCTTGAGCATATATAAATAAAAGATGATTGTCATATTCAACTCAATTCACTTTAGATTCATTTGTTCAGAAAATTGACATCTTCCCACAGTGACCTTGACCTAGACTAGGGTTCAAAAATTAACCTACATTGTAAAGTTCTTCATAGTTTATATTTACTTTACAAGGAAGGCTAAAATATGTCTGACCGATCCCGAAACATTGACCAAAGTGTTTTAAAAACGATATTGTGCCTCACATATGTTATAAATTAATAAAATATGTATAAATAAATATGTAAACCCCCTCCCTTTCCGACGCGGCTTAACTCATGCAAAAAATAAAAACCCCACACAGATAAAATTCACCCTGCCCTTACCCAGAATATTTTTTTTGTTCTCATAACTGATATTATTTTTTTGTCAAAGTTCTAAATGTATAATTATATTTTTTTTCTGATCGATCTATTTTGATCATCTCAGATATTTCACCTACATGATATAACATGGATAATTGAACGTGACATTAATGTATGTTGCATGAGTATCTAGATATTTTAAGTCTGTTTTGTCAATTCTTTTTCTAGAAATCATTAATATTTCACAAATCCTGATAATAATTTAGCACGGCCACATGTTTGCACAATTCCAGCATATTACATTATGTAGTGATTGTATGTACGCAACATGATTTACATCTGTCGATTTATTGCAGATTCTACAATACACACCATGATATTGATATTGTAACATACATTATTCTCTCAAACTGTTAGCTGATATTAAGAGAATCACAAAATAACAATGAAAAGTTACTTCGTTTGTATTTTTCGAAATCGGTGCTATTTTTAGAAGTTGGAAAAACCCTTGTAATGTGTATATGAAGATAACATCGTTTTGACTGCATATTTTGCCAAACCAAATTAAAGTAAGGTGTTTTCTATTTATTATCATATCAATTCTTTCTTTTGATAATTTATAATCTGTTCCTTTGGTGTATGTTTTATGATAGCGTCCTAGGCCGTCTTGACGACGCGCCATTTTTGTTTACGAAGATAGATGTTCCGAGAACTGCCTCGGCATTTTAACCGGAAGCGGTCCACAAGTTTGGCTTTCCAGAAAGCCTTAAATGTCATCTCTTTGGCTCCATCTGTGTCAAAGAATAAACAGTGGAATGTAACATTTTTCTATTAAAGACAGAATATTTTTATTATTATTTTTAGGGGAATGGTAATTAGATATTGAACAGGAAAAGGGGTAGCTTTCAAACTCCAAAGTCATATGTTGTAGATGGGAAGGAAAGGTTTAAAGTTTTTGATTTTTTCTGAAAAACCATTTATTTGGAGAAGACATGACTATACTAAAAGAAAAAGTATGGATAAGGGAGATGACTTGCAGTGAACATGCATTTACAACAGTGAAAGGTTAAAGGGCCGGGCTTGGACTCAGATTTGAAGAAAATATATTTTTCTGAAATTTTCTAAATAATATCATGCTTAAGCATTTCACACTGAACTATATATAAATCGTGTTTAGAAAAATCTTTTATATGGAAAATCCTAAAACTACTAATTTTGGGACACGTTTGATTGAAACGTATTCTCATACTTTAGTATGTGAAAGGATTATAATCTTCATATAGGCATGTATCTAACTTTGGAATAATTACATTTTTAAAAGAAAATTTGGATGTCAATTTAAAATACGTTAAACATAAAGGAAAGAATGAATTGGCCATTCATTTCATACATTCGTACTATTCAGATAGAATCAATGAGCAATTCATATTTTCTGAGAATTTTTTTTTTTTAAATCACATAATATTATTATAACTAAAAGAATTTTAGATGCATTTGTATTTGTTAATTTATTTTAAAACACACTCAAGATAGTAACAACAGTTGACCAAGTTCCACTTAGCGCAATACGATAGTAAAATTTAAAAGGTATCAGCTAAAATTAAGCATTCACGAATTATCTGGAAAAAATCCCAATTAGCCAACCCTGAATTTACGACTGTTTTAGGAGTATATTTTAATTTTGGCTTCATTTCAATAAAATAGAAAAGGTGATTTGATTACTTTTTTGCTATTAATACAATTGAAAATTGTATTAAAAAAAATGATTGCAAGTTCTTTTATTATACCGGGGTATATGATTAAAAAGAAAACTGTAAACATTCAAGAAAATACTCGATCATAATCTTTGTGAGTTTTCTTCCAATGCTCGTAGTTTTTCAAATATATTCTTGTCTCTTCTTATCCCCATACATGTATTTTTTTGTGGAAAAATGGCAATTAATTATAGAATGACAACCATAAAAATGTTTTCGACATCAGCAGTTTATAGTACTAAATGTAAATGTATTAACTTTGATGTTGTTTTTCTGTTAATTCTTGGATCCACGCCTCAGCAGATCATTTGTGATTCAACGCGCTGACCTAGTTAGAATATTCCATCTGGTGCAGACCATAGATCATTTACGCAGTAGCCTACATGTAAACATGTAGATGATTAAATAAGTACATATATTTTTAACACCATGCAAACAACCAGCAGGCGATATTGTGTGTCTGGCCCTCTGTGATTCCTGTGCAGCCCTTTTTCTTTTTCAATGTTTGGATCGCTCATTGTTTACCGCTCTATATTTAGAAAATCGCATCATCATCAAAGTGACCACTCGGTGCTCCTCGGATAGTTCTTGCCCCGCACGAGCGTAATCATCCGAGGCTTACCGATTTTTAATGGCTGCTTACACTGGGACTTCACATCCGGAAATCAAACTTAATGTGTCATCTCTCGTGAGAGATGACAATTACACCTCTAAATCCTTAAAGACCCAATTTTTTTTACCGTACGGTTACCTGAGGAGGGGGAGTGGTCGAGGTAACAGTAGTGTTATTTACCTGGAGACCCCCAATACCCAAGATGTCAAAAATCTGTGTTTACGTAGCATTACACAGGAAGTCTGTGTCTGGTGATCAGTGTCAATGAAACGACGTAAAATAATTATTTTAATATGAAGTTTGTTCTAAACTTTAATGCATTTATCGTAAGGTTTTGAAGGGAAAAAAATTAAAGATACGTGAAATATTTTATATTTTTAAATCTTCAATAAAAGAAATCACCATGATTAAAAAAGTTCAATATTGAAATAAAAAAAAATATTAAGCCATCTATCCATCGTGCATGTGAACATTTACCGCGATCGGAATATTGTTTTTTTCTCTGGCCAACAATGTTGTCCAAAATATTCTAACAGACGCGAGAGGAAATTTGAGCATTAATTCTGACATGTGTAAATTTCTGTACAACATCGTGTAGATTGTAGCCATAGTACAAAATAAAATATCTTTTAAAAACTGTATCGTTTATTAGTTCTGAACAATTTTCCTTTATCCCATTTCTTAAAAAAAATATTTTAATCGTCGGACTTCCGCCTACAGACTATGATATAGAGCCGGTTTCTGTGGACGCCGTCTTTTTTTGCAGGTAACGTGGACGATATAACACTTACAAGTAACAAACAGCAGTGAAGAAAGAAAAGAAATATTTTATAATGTCTATGTTTTAATAATCTACTTTCAATTATTTTTTTAAATGAAATTCAAACATAGTGGAGTTTTTTACCCCGTGTGTATACTAAGCGGGTACATGAAAGCGTTTGACGCGTGACCAGGTAATTGTTTTCAAAACATGCAAATTCAGATTATCAGGCAGCCAGGTAGCTGACCTGTCAATCAAATCAGAAGCTATTGTTTTTTTATTGATTGACAGGCGGTAAATAATTGATCTTGAATCAGGTAGATTTGGGGGGCGTTAACATAAAATTGGGTGTTTAAGTAAAGTTAGTTAGGCAGAAATCAAAACAACAGTTGTTAATCTAGCTTTTGTCAAATTGCTAATCCTTATCATTAACCCTTATCGTGAAAAATAATTAAATATTGACGGAAAATTGAACAAGGGCTGATATTTCACCTGCGAAAGGTCTTTCCATTTCAAATCAAAGTCATCCTTCTCCATGACGTTTGTTGTCTGAGTTTTATGTTCCACTTCATTCCTGTAGATTCGTATTCTTTCTACGTCATCAGTCAAGAGCTTCTGTCCTATTTCAGGCTTCTTCCCCCAGCCATTGGTCGGTGGAAGGAGGTTCGGTCCATAGTTCCTCAACAACTTGTACATTATGGTTACATCAAATGTAGAGGATGTGGGGATCGATTTGTCAGCTATGTGAAAGAAAAAATAATCTAATTTAAATTATGAAAAAAACTTAAACGTCAAATCACAGAAATCTGTTTTATTAAAGAATGACTCTTCATAACATTGCGATCTGGCCCCTTTTTAAACACGGGTTTTTGCCTTTTCAAATCAGAACATTGACATATTTTAGCTAAAATGTACAAGTATGGTATGAATACAAACACTTCAAAATCCTTTTGATAGAGAGACTCTCAATATATACATAATATCAATGAAATAAAATTGCATACATCAGTGCCAAATCTCAACTTCGCCATTGCGGCTATGTAGGTCATTGTATTATTTGAATAAGGAGGCGGAGCGTCAATCAAGCGTGCGAATAGTTTGAATATATTATGGAGTGTTCGACGTGTACTTAATATAATTTTTAAGTGATATCTTATTATATAACTAAACAATCTAAAAAAACCCTCACCTTTTCTTCGGGCTTGGGACCGACGATAATACATGTATAATGTAATAATTTTGGCAGGTTTAGGTTTTGTTTTTACTGCTTAGCTTTTAAACGAGTATATCAATGAAATAATTCTTTTTGAAATTCGTTGAAATAAAATGTAAACACAATGATATGGTTCCTGTTAACATAATGTCTTACAAAAGATGGTATTTTTAGGACTAGGAAAATATTTTAAAGATTTTACAGTAACTTAGCTTACTCACAGTATTTCTCAAGGGATAATGTTTTTAATTCAAAAGCGATAATAATTTCATTAAATTTTTTTTTACACGTAGAATAGATTAACAATAGCTTATAATTTTGCAAAAAAAAAAAACTGAGTGTTCCAACAAATATATGTATGCGGTTGGTTGATAGAAAGCCAGGATAATGCTGATCTTTAATTATGCGTTCATTGGACAAGTGAGAGGAGCATACACGTGGAATTTAAAATTATGTTTAAGAAATACATGTCCGCAGGCTTTCTTAGAAACAGTTTTCATTGACTTTTTACGAAATATGCAAAAAGCACATTTGTTTGAATTTGTGTCGATGTAAAATGTTTTAACTTCAACATTGTCCCCATAAGTCTGAGGCTTCCCCCTATTCATATCGAGGGCGCATTTTGTGCAGATGTGGTCATCCCCCGTGACCTTTCCTCCCGTAATACGCGCTAATTCAGTCCTCCGTACTTCGTTTATGCTATGTTCCCACTGTCACGATTGGCGCCACGATTGAGATCGGGGACTCGAACGTGGACAAATCGTAGTTCTCGTATCAAACCGAAACAAATCTTGTGTTCACTCGTGACTATCGTGTTGATCGTGAAATTTTTTTTGACTGTCAAAAATTTTTCTACGATTAACACGATTAGCTTTTAATCGTTATCATATCGCAGCAAATCGCATTACATCGTAACTAACCTCAGCTGCATCGTATAAAAACGTATCTAATCTGGCTTGTATATCGTGATCATCGGGATCAATCTCGGAAAGGACAGATATCCCGCTGAATGGCGATTCGTTGCGATATCTCACGTTCTGTCACTATCTGTGACGCTTTGCGTGGCCATCTGCTCACGTGCTGACACGGTTCTTTCCCGCTCAAAGACGATTTGATACGGACATATGAGAGTAAACGCCATTAGACACGAGTGTTAACGCTTTGTTGCGGACAATCACGCTATATTACGAGTAATAAAAGCTTGCAAAAATAACGGGAAAATTGAACGCGTTTCTTTTCCGATTGGAAAAAAATGTCTGAGTTTTGGAAAAATATTTTAAAGATGCCACAAAAAACAAGTACAAAATAGAAAGAGGTGAGTTCCTATCTTCTTTTGAACTTGAACCCGTTCGATCAGAGGCAACATCAGTGAAGAAAAAAGATAAGAGATATTTATACTGCTCTTTTACTCTACTTTGACAGCAATAACATATGACCATAGTTACACTACAAACACCACGTTTATGAAATTGTCATCAACCTTTACTTCTGCCATTATTATTGATTGTATGTTTATGTTTTGTTTAATTTCAAGAGATAAAATATAATGGACTCAGTATAACCAGATTTTTATATGTCTGTCGGGGTACAATCGTAGCTCAAAGCGTGTTCTATCTTGATCCTGATCGTGAAAGACATTGCAATGAACGTGTTATTCTATCGTACATTAACGCAAGAGAGCGCAATGAACGTATTATATCGTATGAGTACGTATTAAAACGTAGGAGATCCTTTCTAATCGAGAACTCGAATCGTGATATTCGTGACAGATCGAGGTCCTTTTTCGACTTAATCTTGATAATCCTATTGAAACGTAATTCATCTTATCCGAACGGTAGTCAGATCGTCAGAGATCGCATCACATGACATTTATCCATCGGGGGCATAGCGCATAAAAGCGTAACGAAACGTATGAAAACGCACCTATACGCATCTCTTCGTATCTTGGCATAAAATTCAATAAAAACTCCGCGATCAACTACGATTGATCTATCGTGACGTGCGCAACTGACCGCACGACAGTGGGAACGTAGCATTATCTTTCCCTTGAGGGTTCTCCGATTAAATTTATTTGTGCTCTTTTTACATTAACAACACAGTTTATACTTTTAGGCATGGTGAATACTAGTAAGTGTTTTCCGATTGTAACATGTATAATGCCGGTTTGTACAGAAAAAAGGACTATAATTTTTAATATCTTCCAGCAGTTTGAGTGAGAGTTTATTTAAAA
>NW_026921100.1:0-18092 GCF_032062105.1 Saccostrea cuccullata
TACCATGCAATCCTGTCTCTCTCAGCCGAACTTTTCAAACAGGAACCCTTAACTATGCTCGGATTGAGTGAAGTATTAAGTACACCAAGGATGCTCTAAATGACATGCTTCAATCAAAGTCCCCTATTGTCAAGATGGAAAAAATCTTCAAGATTGTGATTGTGATTGTTATTGTTCAACGCCGGATCGGCAATATTTCAGCCATATTTCGGCGGTAAAAATCTTCAAGAGAGCGGAAGATTATTTACTCTTGGGCAACATCAAACAGAGTATCAGATGACAAAGATGAAAAATGGGTATGAGAAAGATGAAGTATTGGCACTTGAAGCAGAATGGCTCAGTTTAGGTATCACCTTGAAAAACTGAAATCCACATTGCCAAATTTCCAGAGCTTTATACCCACAGAATACTTTCTCCATCGTTTACCTGTGTTCAGAACTCCATTTGGACCATCCTGAAACTGACTAAAATCATTCTGTCAATGCCAGTTAGCAATGCCTGACCAGAGATAGAGGTGCTTGTGCAGTAAAGTGTATTAAGAATAGGCTTAGGAATTGATTATCCAACAAAATATTAGCGACAATTATGCATGTAAGCATTATCGGTCCAAAGACAGTATCTGAGGACACAACAGCATTGATGAAAGAAGCAGTGGAAACACGGTATGCTAAAGACAAGAGAAAGCTCCCAGATTAGGTCAAATGGGAATGGGCAATGAAAACAAAACAGTTGAACCTGAGTTTGTTGTTGAAACACACAATTCTCAACTCAAGCCAGTTTTGGGTCAGATGAGATTACGATTATTGAACAAAAGTTTCAGGAAGTTTTGTCCATACTGCATAGTCAGAAAATTCATAGCGAATACGAGTAAGAAGACAAAGACGATGAGCTTGAAGCAGACTTTGAACATGAAGTAGAGAAAGAATTTTTTGTGAATTTGCTGTTGTTCTTCTTTAAATTTCTTAAAATGTCATTAAAGTCGTTTCCTTTTCATTGTGTATGGTTGAAATATATCTTCACATGAGGAGTAACAGAAACTTGCATAGGTAGCACACGAACATGTTGCAACATTGCATTAAACTTCCCCCCAAAACCTTAATATTTACCATGTAAAATCAAAGATATTAACTTGTTCATGTTATCCTTGATAAAATGATATGGTAAAGTGTTCAGAATTATCAATTCTTAAATTCTTTTTGTTCTTTTTTTTTTACTCATTATTTAAATTATACATTTTTTGTCTAAAACGCTGGAAATGGCTAAGATTCTTATTTTCAAAACTTTTACGGAGGGGGGTGGGGGGGCATGCCTCTGGACCCCCTAGTAGGCTCTCACGTTTGGCGCTCGCATACTGGTGCTTCCTACTTCCTTTGAATCCCCCTGCTACTTGAAAAATAAAGGAAAACCCTGTTAACAAGTAGGGCTGCGCTAAAATATCGATATTTTCGTATATTGCAATACAATGACAAACAAGAAAACACTTTCGAAACTGTAGCTCTACTGGTTTGTATTCATAACAAAGGAAGAGAAAAGTAGCAATTGGGACTTGAAACTTTACAACAGCAGCAAATGGAATAATGATCCTTGATTAAGTCTCTTATTGTGACAAAATTGCAATAAGACTACAACTGTAGGAGTAGCTTTTAATAAAATATTACAGAATTTCAATTTTAGTTACAAGTACCATGGCAACATCATTCATCAAAAAACAAAACAGACAATTATTATCTCAGTGTGGTCTACTTGCATGCCACATTATATTATAGACTAAAACTGTAGGAGGAGTAGCGTTTTTACAGTATAATTAGTATTTCACAGCAATTTCTATTTTTAGCAACCTAAGCAACACATGCACAGTTCATCGAAATAAAAAAACTGATACACAGAAATATATAACTTAGGGTAGTATACTTGTGTGCCAAGTTACCGGGTATATTAAAATCAGGCCAAAACTAGCATTTTGAAAGTATTTCACGTAAATTTCTATTTTGTTTAGTAATCACAGCAACACCGTTCATCGAAACAAAATTATGTATCTTAGTATAGTCTACTTGTGTGCCACATAATATTGAAATCAGACCAAAACTGTAGGAGGAGAGCATTTTGAAAGGATTTCACAGAAATTCCAGGAGTCATGATTTAAGCAAACTTCATTCACTACCTCAGGATGATTCCACGTAAGTTTCATCTTTTACCCAGTGGTTCTTAATAAGATTTTTTCTAATGATGCCATTATCATACCCCCTGCTTGAAAACCGGAAGGATAGATAGTAAGCGGTATGTCCTGTCTGTCTGTCTGTTACGCTTTGGGGTACCTTTCTCTTATCTGCAACTCCTCAAACCATTGAATGAAATTTGATGAAACTGTCACAGAATCTTTATTTCATATCACCATTGTGCACCTCCTATTTTACTTTTTGATCTTACACATATTTTGGGTTTCCCACAACAACACATGGACACTGCCTGTCACAACTGACCTCAAGTTGTGATGGATTCGTTAAATCAGAATTTACAAACCAAAATAAATAATATTTTGTAAGACCTTCTGTATACCAAGAAACAACAAGATTTATAAAAATTAACAATAAATTTATCTACATATGTACAATAAATATCAAATCGGCCAAAAGTTCAATCATGGTCATCACTGGACAGATTCACACTTCACACCACGTCGCAATGTATGGTCCACCATATTGTCCCTTCCGGTCCACCATATCCCAAAAGTATCCTCACCATGTACACCAATCCTCCCGTCCAGAACAAAAGCTTAATATACAATTTTGGTCACCTACAATTTTCATAGGGTTTTCTAATAAAATGTTCGAAACACATATCTGTTCAATATACTAGATTTTACAAACAAATAACAAAAGAAAACATGTATTTGCCGTTTAACAAGTAAATGAATTAGAGCGTAAATATCTATATTTCTCTCTATATTGCTAACAGTTTTACAAAGAAAATTGCTCTTTAAAGCTAACAACAAAAATATTGTAAAGTATAAAAACTTACTGAGCTGTGGCATTTTATACATAAAAACCATACTGCTTACCTAGGTCTTGCTCTCAACGCCGCAAAAACATCCCTGAATCCCAAGATCACACAGCAGGGGAAACAGCTAAAACACACCCAAGTTCACACAGCATGGGTTATATAAAAGGCACACCCAAGATCATTAAGCATGGGTAAAGGGCAGGTAACTCACAGCATAGACCTCATCTGACACACACTAGCCAACACCCAGTATAAATGACTGACCAAACTACTCAAACGGGTTCGACGAGTATACGTTGATAAAAATAGAACAAATACAACTCAGTGACCAATAGTGCGTAAATGAAATAAACGATAACTCCTAATGCCAAAATAAAGATAACTCTTACCAAACCCTGTACAATAAGCTAATATTAAACATTCCACACAGTGTCTCTTGTGACACTGCCATTTAATACATATGGGAGGCGGAGGGTATCATTTAGTGAGCTCATTACTCACAGTACCTCTATTTTTTTCACTAATTCCTATTTCATTTTTAGCTCCTCTTGGAAGGTGTGACCCTTCGTTCCAAAAACTTAATCGCCTTTACCCAATGACACTTTGTGGCAAGTTTAATTGGTCCAGTGGTTCTTAGAAGTCGAAAATGTGAAAAGTTTACGCACGGCGACGGACGAAAACGGATAGCAATATATCAACTGAGTGACTCAGGTGACTTAAAAAAACTGAGAAAGATATACACCTGTACTTCCAAATATGTTTTTAAACAATTAAAGAAAATGTAATGCTGAAAATTAAATGTTTTTTTATTTGGATATGATTTCACTAGTGAGTTTGTTTCATTTGTTACTCAAGATTCATACTCTTTGACTTAACTTTCATTATTTTTTTTCTTGTGTAATTTCTAATATCTTATATATTTAAGTGTTACAGCCAGTTTGTTAAGTTTATTAAGTCGAATTAACTCTAGCTTTGATGAGCTAAACTATAGAAACTCTATTAAAAAGATACTTTGCTCTTGATGTTTTCCATAATCAGCATACGTGCAGGTTCAGTAAAAACAAATTTTGTCCTGTGTATCAGAAAATCAATGTGCGGTGTTTTTATATAGTAAAACAAAGAACTTGAAGTGAGATAAAATATACATGTTAAGTGTTAAAACTCATATTTTAAATTTTAATACAATTGCAATACAATGCTAATAAAAAAAAAAATGAATGTTTATTAGAATATAAAAACCAAAGAATTTTGATGAACACCTATCAAGCACAACGATCATCTGGAAACCATGTTTGCCTGGAGAGATCGTTTGCAATATTAAGTTGAAGAATGTTTCTTGTAATATTTTATCGTTGTTAAATTGCATTACTTTAGCGAATAGTAGCTTTGTGGATTTTAAGAGGCAAAAATATACATTTTATATCTTTTTATTTACGCTATCTTATAACTGTTTAAACACATATCTATATCTCTCAGGGGTATAAATCGGGGGTATGTTTTAAAAATTCATGAAAAAATACATATTAGAAGAAGGAATTCGCAGTGGGTTTGAATGATTTTTTTCCCTCGGAGTCAAATTTTTTGCATACATTTTAGCAAAATAGAAACAATGAAATAAAACAAACGTTTTCCTTGCATTTCTTTGTATCTCTCCGTGTCACACCTTAGATGTACATAAATCTTGATCCGCCTGTGTACACAGTCTTTCATCAATCATTGCATAGGTGGATACATGTATATCAACAACTATCTGTAAAAGAGAAGATTAAACAAAATCATTATTTTTCCTCTACAACCATTGGTGTGTACAAATTACCGTACTCTGGCTTTTTGTCGTCACTTTGATTTACGATAAACAGGTGAGGCGATGGGATTAAGCAATGAGAATATATGACCTGGATTGACATGACGCTCAGGTGAATTGGAACGGAAGCCATTTTTAGTCAAGGAAAACAACACTAGGTAAACTGTGCGCCGACGTGCAGTCTTGCTATTACATTCACTGGAAGATGGTGTGATGTGGTTTGGTTATGGTGCGTTGGATTATTTTTAAGTTCCAGCATGTTTTCACGAAGTGTGACAATTATACTCGGACTATGTTACGTGGTTTGCACGTTACTACAAATAACAGGGTTTGCTACCCCAGCCTGGGTAGTAAGCGATTATAATGGAGAAATTTACGAATCAAATGGACTGTGGTATTGTATTACATGTCGAGATGGTGGTGAATGCGAGGCAAAAACTTATCAGGAAATTCAAAAAGAATATAAGACGGCGGCAGGGGGTATGAATATTTTTTTTTAATAAAATTACATGTAAACTAGAATTGTTTATATCGAGCACTAGGAAGTTAAAATCATGTTTCTTGTGATAAATTTTGTAAATTATTCACTACAGTCCTGTAAATTGGTTCAATAAAATAATTTGAGTATAGGTTCTTCTTTTTTCCACAATGTATGTTTTTTTTTGTTTTGTTTTTTTGATAAGTGTTTTTAATAAAAATTTAAAATATCATTAAATGTGATGACGTTAGTTTTCGAAAAAAAAAAATTCAGAACACATTATAAATTTTAACCAAAAAATTGTTTTAATAAGGTTTTAACATAGATTTTTATCTTTTTTTAAATACAAACTTTCAAGTATTTAAATTATTGAAACGGAAGGAAACGCTCAATTATATAAATTGTTTAACCTCTTCTTTCTACAGATATGGTATATGCTGACCAAGTTAGGGAGATTGTGATAGCGACACTGTCCGTTGCTTCTTCTATGTTTGCCTGCGTTCTTCTCCTCATCAACATATGCGTCAAATACCAGCGACCGGTCCTTTCTCTGATATCTATTCTGTTCACCTTTATTTCAGGTAAATCTTTCTTGAGTCACACGATTTTTTAAATATAAAAATATATTTACTACAATTAATATTTTTTTTTGATAAGACGTTATATGGTCGGTGAAAACACAAGAAAATCATTTCTTCAATGAATTATAAAAAGTAATAATAAAATGCATTTTGATGCTCATCAAATTCCATTCAGAACAATGTTGTGTTTGATCAAAAAAGACAATTGTGGTTTCCGTGTATTATTGGCGATGCAAAAAAAAATTAATAAATATCAATCAAACTTACCGAATTTTATTCTATTGGCATACCAACACAGAATTCTAAAGATCTGAAATGAAATATTCATGAAAATCGCAGCGAATGTCAAACAGTTGGGGGGCATTTTTTAGTCGTGGCTTTGATGAGATAGCGGAAACATCGTACAGAATATGTGATATGTTTCTAAAGTTAAGTGATTAATCCAACAGTAATTCAATGTATTTTAATTAACATTTGTAACGGTGCAAACTGTTTATGCTGACTTTTATGTGGATTGTAATATTACATTATTGTTTCATCTTGTGGACTTGTGGTGAATAAAATGGACCTTTTTATGTTAAATAGATTAGGTATTTAGTTGTTATCTTTATATGACAGGGAACCGAAAATATACTTAAAGTTGCCATTTTGCTCCGAAATGTAATTTTTTAAAAACTAAATGAACTTTACATAATAAATTAGGGATAACGACGACATTGATTAAACTGCACTCAAGTAAACAAATGTTCTGTTAGTCAAAAGAGATCTGTCAACGTACATTCTGTTTGTACCTTTCACTTCTAGTATCAAATCTTTCATGAACATATTGTACGCAATTAAAGGGCGCGGAAAATGTGAAGAAAGCCCTCAATGTTTATTACACAAACACGTCATAAAGATCTTATAGAAATATAAACGTACAAAGTGTATTTAGTTAATCAAGCATTTTGATTTATAGTAATCCCTCATCCTTCCGAAATTTGATATATGGGCACAGGATGCAATTGAAGACGGATTACGCACGCTTTTGCTTTTTCTCGGTCGAGGGTATTAATGATTAATGTTAGTAATTGATAGAATTGTAGTATGTTCATCAGAAAACATAAGAACTATTTATGATAAACCGTTGGTAATAAGTGATAAAGTGAATGCGTAAAGTTCCAAGCCCGTCGACAAAATGTGCGATATGGAGATAAATTCGTCTTACACTTATTCAACGTTAACCCTTCTCTTTCTATCGTCAGAAATCACAAATTCGTGTAAAGATAACAGTACTTTTTATAAAATCACGTTAAGGCCTATGCCTACGTGCAAACTCGCAGTAAGAACGATTCCTCAACAAAAAAGAATGTGGATTTTTTTTAAAGGAAACTACGTAACCTTAAATTTTGAAATTACAATGTAAAATGAATTTCGGTTGTCAAGAATTTTCAATTTTATTTCAGCTTCGCTGCTATGGACTATAATCGCATCGACTTTGGTGCCAATCGCAATAGAGCAGACGAAGACATACGGATTTCCTTATTCGCTGTTCCTGTCGGCTCTCGGCTCTTTCGGGTCATTAGTACTTGCCATAATTTACTTGGTCAAACTGTTGCAGGTCATGAACTCTCTTTTCACCCAACATATCAACCTCTTTAAGAAAGAGACAATTATGCTGTGGAAAAATGAATAAATTGGAGCAACAGGAGTGTTTTATTTGATTATATAGTATTTATATCTAAAATACATCATGTTTCATATCAAGAATATACACAATCGGTGATTTTCTCATAAATCCACATGTTTTGTTGCTTTACTATCTATATACAATTGTATATATTCTATGTTTTGTCCCCACCTTGTTTATTCTGCTGTTATAAATTATAATTGAAATACAATCACGTTATTTGTTACGGTGCATTTAACTTTACACATATATCCATATGATATGTATTATATGTTATTGTTTCATTTTTTTGTCCAGACTCTTCACTTCAAAAATTTTCTTCCATGCCTGAACATAATAATATGGTTAAAATCTATTCTATTTTTTCTGTCAATTGGACAGAAAACATAAATTGATCAATTTAAAACACCATCAACACTTGCATAATAATATATTTATATTTTTATTAACAACATCTATTTCACAATGACATAACTGCCATTCCCGTTTTACAGAGAAATGAAAATTATCTCCCTAAACTGCTACTTTTTTAGCTCGTCGTATTTTAAATGAACTTTTTAAAGTGTTCTTTCTTGTTAAAAATATTTTATTTTACGTTTTGATTAATATTTTTCGTTCAAAAATTTAAAACAATACCTGTTGTAAACTACCGTGTGAAAACACTTGTTAATCTTTTCCGACATTTATTGCTACAAAATAAATCTATTTTGTCATCACTGTGTCTATGTTGGTACTCAGAGCTATATATTTAACCACAAACAAGCGAGCGCCATGGGAGAGAAAGTCAGAAGAGGCTTTTATTATGACTACCGAGCAGTGGTTCATATGTCTATGGAGAGTCTGTCGGGGCAAACTGTCAATCAACGTTTGCATGAATTCATCTAAATAAAAAAGACTAGTTTTCGATAATTCAACTTCAGTGAGACTATAAATGTAACATACATATCGTTAAAAAAACCCACTCTGAGTTAAAATGAAGTAAGAACGCTCGCAAAAGAAAGCATGTACTTGGTTAGACATGCTTTTATTTGTTTTATATATATATATATATATATATATATATATATATATATATATATATATATATATATATTCACAACTGTATTTTAAAAATTTTTTTTGGGTTTATTTTTGTATTGCTGTCCTCTGCTTTCTACTATAGTTAAACGTTATTATCAAAAATATGAAAGAGAGCACTAAAATATGAAGACTTTAGGAAGTCTAGTACTCGATGAACACAATACTTCCAAGTGTTAAATACTTTATAACTTGTTTAAATATACTTGATCCTTCATCTAAATTCCATGTAATAGTGTTAATTTTTGTTCCTTGCGCGTATTTTCAAAAATTGTGAAAATAATACGACTGATATCTTTTCCCAACCTTCCGTGTAAAGATATAGTAATTTGTAATTAAAGGCGAACCTTTCAAAAATGAATCATGAAGAGTATTTCATGCGACACTGCTTTCAGACATGACTAATATATATTGTGATGTTTGGGAAATAGATATATGTATTTCATTATTTGTTCATTGTATCGGATTTCGCTGCGCTTGTAAAAGGGTCCGAGAAATGCTTCAGTAAGGCCATCTTAAGGTAAGTGACTCCTCAAATTTGTTATATCAAGGAATTTTTGGGAAGTATATTTTGGATAAGTACTCATATAGTATTACTCAAAATCGCAGAGAAAATAGGGGGTCAGTGTGCATCTTACTGATCTATGGTTCAATTAAGTTGACCTTTTTGCTCTTAAATTTTAACTCTTTGATTTATTACTTTATCTCTAATTTTAATATATCAGATGTAACTACGTTAATACATTTAATCTTATTTTACATAAAATAGTTTAAATAATATTTATCATTGAACAAATCTTGCAAATTAATGCGCGTTTATTATTGTGTGACCTTTTTGCACTAAAAAATAACATATTTGGGGTATTAAAAAACTAAATAAGCAATCAAATATTTTCTTATATCAAGCTTTTTAGGAGTTAAGTGCTGATCAGTCACAAGTATCAAGTAGTTTAAAATAATGAAAAAGAAAAAGTTGGGGTCAGTGATGTTAATTTTGAAATATTGGTCAAAATATGTGATTTTCAGGCAAAAAATGGTGTAAATTTTATTTTGACTTCTTTAATATATTTTTTCGCAAAGTTTGTTGAGGGAAGGTGTAAAACTTGTTCTAAAATATAAATTAAGACCTATATTAAATATTCCTGCATATTATAATGGAAAAATTTTCTCGAGTAAAAGTATGTGAGGCTAAAGTTTCAAGACATTAAATTTAATAAATGTGCAGATTTGCTGAAATTTCTGCTCATATCCTTCCACCACAAGAAATAGTCCCTCATAAATCTTGCTTCTTTGTAGATTTTTAAGCAGTTTTTTCCATGAATGTTAAAAAATTTACATTGTTGAATATAGATTTTATAAAAATTGAATTTTAATAAATGTTTTTAAAGTAAGAGGTTCTGCGTGAACTTTTCTAAAAAGCTGACGAGTGACTTACCTTAAAAAGAAATGTGTGCTTGACCTCCACCGACAAAGGACAAAAAGAATGAGTAAATACATATTATACTAGTAATCAAGAAAAATTTTCGAATTTGAGGTTAAAATAGTTACATTGAGACGAAAAACTTCTAAATGAATAAAACAAACTTTTCTCGGGTATTTTTTTTTTTTTTTGGAGTCGGGCCACTTTTTAAATCAATAGTATTGGAAAGTTCAAACAATTTTCTAAAGACGGCCTTGAAAGTCCTTAAATGTTAACAATAATAAACGTTCAACAAATTCCCACAAAAAACGAACACCCTCTTATAAGGCTGACTTGATCGTAAACTATGACGAGGATTATTTTCTGTAGAGAAGTGGACAGGCTTAGGCAAAGTTATACTTCTCTTCGCATTTTTAAAAATTTTATTCTGGAAAAGATGTGATGTGGATACCTAGAAGATTTTGCATTATATAAAATAAGAATTAAACATGTAATAAACTACTTAATAAGCAAGTGAACGTATCAGAGACATGTTAAAATAAAGCGATGAAGAGAAAATACAATGAATGAAAACCATATTTTCCCGGTCTTCAATACTTCAGAAGTAAAAAAAGGAAAGTAATAACTAGGATTTATTTCTGCAGTTGACAAACTTACTCTCCTCTGCATAGTTCCCTTTCTTAGTTTTTAATGATTTTTAATGATTTTATTTGATATTCCTAACGATCGAAATGAATTTGAATACATAATAGTTGATTCGTAAATTTCATAAAAATCCTTACAAAAATTTGTTCCAGTAAAATTACGGTTTAAGGTTCTAGCAACCCTCTTTCTTCACTCATTACTAAAGGAACTTCAAGAGTATTGAGAAACAACATATCCGAGGCCTTAAATAAACATTTGTATGGTTGCAGTTGCCTACCGACCCACTGAAAATGTACCCGACCAAAACTTTTTTTAGACATTCTGTAATTTTTTTTCTTCAATTTTTCAGGATACTGTTTCAATTTCAATTTTTGACTTTTGTTTTTATTAATCAGCGGTTTATTACAAGAGTGGAGCTTATTCATGTTTAGTAGGCCTATGAAAAGCTTTATTATTTGTAACCAAACATAAATCTAAAACCAATTTTTAAAAAGGACTGCCTACCTACCCAGTATAAAATGTCGGCAACTACAAAGAATTTTTTAAGCTTGGGCCGAGTTGTGTGTTTATCAGATTTGGATATGTAAAACTTACAGGGAACTTTAAGAAAACTTGAAATGAAAAAAATATTAAAAGCATGTGCATTAAAAGGTACGAGTTTTATTACTTTATATTACGTTTCCCCACAATAAAAAAATGAAGACATAATATGTGCTATCAACATTAAGATTTGATTAAATGATAATTGATGCCAAATTTTCAGGTCTGAAGGTATATGTTTTGAATGCGGATTTCAGGGCAACCAAATGCCTGATCAATTTAAATTATACTCTTTTTTAGTAACACACTTGCCTTATCCCTCTCCCTAGTATAGATAAACATATTCTGAATGGTGCCCAAAATTGGCCCATATCATATACGCGCGGTTTATAGTTCTTTTGGACATTATTAATAGCTGCGTTATATACAAAAATGAAAGTACATGTAGTAAATTTACTTAAGTTGTTATTGGTCATTTGTAAAACTATTCTAAAATTAAAAAGAAAAAAACATTTGGATGGTACACTCAAGTAGTTGATAATACATGCACATGTAGAAAGGTGCTAAAATACTGATTGACATAATCTTTGTTGGTTTTTTGGGACCATGTCTCCCCCCTCCCCCCCAAAAATGAATTCCCTTGGGAACTAATTTCGTCTCGTTAATGGCAGACCTATTTCTAGAATCTTTCACCAGAGGGCGCGCTCCGCAAGCTCCACTTACGCAGAGGTGTTGGAGGGGGTCGTGGAAAGCCCTCTGATGAGAGGTTGCTATTTCTGTATTCATATGGAGCAGAATTTATTCAGAATCTTACATAGAAGAAAAAGAAAACACTTTCTGTTGCCTTCTCGACTTTAAAGTTACTTCGATGACATATTCTAGCAATAAAATTTGCTTCCATTCACATGTCATCTAAATACATCCCAGTGAGTTTGAAATAATAGCAGGGACATATATACTAAGTAGTATATAGGTCCCTGATAATATACTGACACGCAAAAGAAACGCAACAAGCAGTAATCTACAAATATTTTATTTTTTTATCTTATGATTTTGAAAAGCGAATGAAGTGAGGCTAAACTCACCTTCCAGAACATCAGAGATTTGATAAAAATGTTAAATGTTTATCTGTTCACTTTACTAAGTAAAATATGATTGTTTAAACACCCCCTCCCAGCCATTCAAGTAAAACGTGCAATACTGCCTAAACAACAATTGCAGCTTAATTTCTACGATACAATAGGTTCATTAATACCGAGTATTCTGAGCGAAGGAATTATTCTTTGGCATTTTTAAATGCCCGTTTTTCAGATGATTAAGTCGAATTTTCTTTAACTTAGAGCAGTGTAGCCACCCTTGCACTTCCCTAGAATACTGTCCTTAACGCATGCATATGATACGTAAGACCCTGTTGAGGCGTAATGTAGTGAAATTTTGCATCAGCAACTCTCCATCACCTTTACATTGAAATATTTCAGCTAGAGCTATGGAAATGCGTACATAAGCTATTTACAAGTAGCCTAAGCATCGTTACGGGAAACAAAAGGAGAGTTTATTTTTTGAAATATTGCTGCATTACTTATGATGAACAGTAAAAAACCATAAAAACTCCATAATATTGCCAAATGTTTTGTTAAACATGCAATTTTTGATTTCTGTCAAGCAGACTCAAATTCTCTACTTCCGGTTATGGTATGGAAATTGTTTGAACCGTTAAATTACCGATTTTTACCAAATTGAAGATATTCATAATTTTAAGATACAAAATTCTTTACTTTACATAACTATTTCTCCTTAAAGTAGGGCGTTGCGTTTCTTTTGCGTGTCAGTATACATACCATAGAGTCTGACACCGTTGTGTCGTACTTGGTGTGTCGCCTTCTCGTCATTTAGATATTCAGATGACATATGAACAATTAAAGTTACTTCATTTTATATTTCAACTCGGTATATTCTGAGTTTGAAATAATAGATACCAAAGTGTCGGACACATTTTTTTGTCGTACTTGGTTTGTAACTACAAAAAGACGTAATGACAACATTGCAACAAATCTTTATGGTAATAATAATTATTTTAAACTTTTCTATCGTCTACGTCCCTTATAAATATGTAACAAAATATTGACAAACAAGTTGATGAAGCAAGAATATCAGCAGTCTCGTTTAAAGTCATTATTTCGTATGTTCTATGGTCGATACAATGATCTTGTCAACAGATGTACAATTCATCATAGAATCAAATACGTCTTTCATACTAATTGTTAGTCTATTATTTATACACTGAATTGACGACAGATTTTTCTTTTAATACCCGATCATGACAAGGAGCATACGGCGGGCATGACCGGTCGGCAGAGGATGCTCACTCCTCCATGGCACATAATTCCACCTGTGATGTTTTGGAGGCCCGTGTTTTCTCCTACATGTATTTGTATAGTTTTATGGACTTATGATCTTGAATTCTGTTTGTTGTCTCCAAATGTTTCATGCATACTTACTACCTGATATGGGGTTAATCTCTTCTGTTGACGAAATTAAAATAGCATAGTCTACATACAAACATTTTCTAAAACAAAAGCAAGATTTTGACAAACAAGTTGACGAAAAAAGAATATCAAAATTCGATACCAGGACCTTGTCATTAAATACCAATCGAAAGCTAAGTGACGTTTGTTTTATACAAATAAAGTCATTATTCACCAACTGGATTGTCCACGAATTTTCCTGGTCATGATAATATGGAACGCCAAATTAAATATATTCAAATATTTGTACCTATCTTCAAATAATTGCACCTATCTTTAAATAATTGTACCTATCTTCAAATGAATTGAAGATAGATACAACTGAATTAAAGATATGTGCAATTGAATTAAAGATACACTCTAAAAAAAGTTTTACTTATTGTTTTTAAAATAAATATTAGATTAAGAAAAACTAGTAATTTTTAGTAATCCATTTAGTTAGAATAGCAAGTAAATGACTATCATGGTTAGTAATTGTAAACATAATTAGTAAATAAAGGATGAATTCATTTACTTATAAAATGATTTACTAAGTTTCAATACTTATTAGGAATTATATTACTTAGTAAATGAACTACTCATTTTCAGTAAATTAATATTACTTAATTTAGAGATAATATGCTTTCTATTTACTAGATTTTATGAATTATTACTAAGTAAATGTAATTCTGAAATTAATTAAAATCTAGTATATTATTACTTAAGAGAATGCTAAGTAAATGAATTACATGTACTTATCATATTTACTAAAATCGACATTAATTACGAGAGAAACTGCAAGGTATCGACCCCCTGATAAAGGAGATACATGTAGTTACATTTCTGAGTAGTTAATTAGATGAAATCTTTATGGAATGGTAACAATACTTTCTATTTCTTTTGCCCATTTCTTGTAATTGTTTTATTATATTTAACAATAAAACATTTAATTCCAACATCAAAAGCCTTATAAATTGAATAAGTTAATGTATCTTTTTAAGGACCATTTTAAAAATGATTTAAAGTTTCAAGTACTTAATACAGCATTTTAATTAGTATGACTTCTTTTTTACATGAAGGAATATTTAGAAGAAAGATAACTCCTCGTCACAGACAATTAATATGGAAGCCAAAATTATATATTACATTTCAAGAATTCAATCCTGATAGTGATTAGAGTACCATTTTTAAGTAATTATTTGTATTGAAACTGCTCTGAATTTCTCCTTGATTCAGTAAATAAATTATTGTTTTAAGTAAATCAATTAAATACAATTTAAACAAGATGTGTCTGTGAATACACTGATGCCCCCCCCCCCCCCCCGAATGGCAACATAGCAAAGGTTAAACTTTGCTGATATATGCAAATTCAATATATTGGTATTTCTTGATATCTCAAAGGTCAAGGTCAAATGGTCAATGTTATTGGTATCTAATGAAAGGTCCTGCCACAAAAAATACATATCTGAAATATAAAAACACTACCAATCCTTCAGAAGTTATAGTCAAGGTTACTAATTTTGAAATGTAGATCAAACTCCAAGGTCAAGGACAAAGGGTCAGAATTGGTGCTACCCAAAGAAATGTCTTGTCACAGGGATGAAATATGTAAAGTATGAATGCACTAACCCTAACCCTTTTAAAGTTAAAGTCAAGGTTTGCTTTTTTAAAAGTGGGTCAAACTCCAAGGTCAATGTCAAAGGGTCAAAGTTCTTGGTATCCAATGACTAGTCTTTCCACAGGAATTACATATATGTAAGTATGAAAGCCCTATCCCTTATCGTTCAAAAGTAATGGCCAAGGTTAAAGTTTTTTCACAAGGATTGAAATCTCCAAGGTCAAGGTCAAATGGTCATGGTTGTTGGTATCCAATGAAAGGTCTTTCAACAAAAAATATATATGTGAAGTATTAATATCCTGGTATTTACTGTTAAAAAGATATGGCTAAAGAAAAGGTTTGGAATTTGTAAAAGTGGGTCAAACTCCAAGGTCAAAAGTTCAAATTTGCGATACTCGAAGAAAGGTCTTGTCAAAAGGAATGGGCATGTGAAATATACAAGTCATAGCTCTGCTAAATCAAAAGTCATGGGCAAAGTTAAATCTTTTGCGGACAAACAGACAAATAGACAGACAGACAGCTAGACAGACAGACGGACACGATAAAAACTATATACCCGACACTTGGTTTACGGGGGCAAAAAAAATATAAGTTATATAGTAAATAGTGGTAAAATGTAAGTAAAGACCAAGTAATGTTATTTCTTATATATACACAAATTTAAGTAAATATAAATTACTAAGTAAAACTTTTAGTGTGTAAGTAAAACAATTCTTTAAAATACAAAAATTAAGTAAAACATTTGAATTAGTAACTGACATATATTTCAGTAATTGATTTAAAATTTTAAGTAAATGCTTAGTAATTTTCTTTTACTTATCTTTGTTATTTCAAGTAAAATATGACTACTAAGTAAAACTTTTTTAAGATTGTAGGTACTATTGAATTGAGAGATAGATTTTACTTTTTAACCTCTAAATAATTATACCTAGGTACAAATAAACTATATTCTATCTTTAATGGAATTACAATTCAATTAAAGATGAGTTAGCTGAATTACACCCATCTCTAATTCATTTGAAGAAAGGTAAAATTGATTTAAAGATGGGTACAGTTGATGTGGTGATAGGTTTAATTAAGACATACCCACAAAGGATTTGAAGATAGGTACAATTCATTTATACCTAATATGTTCAATTCGTTTTGTACTGTTGAAAATAATGAACGCTCCCTTTGAGACAATACTGACCATTGAGGGAAATGCCTGAAATTTACAGAGCAACAATTAACGAGATTGAAAGGAGATATAAAGGTAAATTCAAAATGTGCAAAAAGCATCATATACTTATTAAAATACACATGTATATCATGTATGTATATTTTGTATTACAGCCGGATGAAGATTCCAATAAATTTTTGCGCCAGTTGTGGCGTACCGGAAATGACCTATGATAAAGGGAGAATTTATTATTGCCAATATCTCAGTAATTAAAGGTAGGTTCAATTTAATTGTACCTAACTTTAAACCAATTATACCTATCTTCAAATCAATCGTACCTATCTTCAAATCAATCGTACCTATCTTCAAATAAATTAAAGATAGGTATTATTGAATTGTACCTATCTCTAATTCAATTGAAGATAGGTACAATTGATTTAAAGATACGTACAATGCATTTGAAGATAGGTTCATACATTTGAATATATGTTAATTTAGCGTACCATACGATTTAAATGAACACACGGTGGATGTGACCGGCCGACAGGGGATGATTATTCCTCCATGGCACTTGATCCCGACTTTATTTTTTTTTTTAGAAGTCTGCCATAATTGTTCTGCTCGTGCTCTGTACTGTTCAAATGGACTTGTGAGCAAGGATACTTTTCGTAGTCATCATATTTCAAGCAACAATAATTAATTAAAAAACACTAATTAAAACATATTGAAATTTTGTTTAGGTTGTGAAATACATGTATGTTGTATAATGTTTTTACAAAGATAGTGATGGCACTGCATGTGCAAAATAATAAGTTTGCCGAATACACTGAACAAAAACATTGCTGCTGATAATAAATTCAAAGGCTTACGTTTGCCTTTAAAATATAGTACTCATCTATACTTTCGAGATTGATAAAGGAAAATATTATGATAGCACTAGTAATAAATTCACGCTTTTTTATGGCCCTGGCCTTCGGCAAAGGAAGTTTCGTGATCTGAATGTACAGACACATAAAAAGAATCTTCTTGTGTTGTTAATGTATTAAACAAAATCGAAAGTTGGTGATAATTGCTTCTTTGATTCATAATAGATGAAACCCATCCTTCGTAAAGTGTTCAGCACGTGGGTTTTTGAAATCAAGGATGAATGAATGAACGACTTCAGTTCCAATATTTTTATTGATGGTTTCCCTTTTGTTATAAATCGTTTCAAGTTTAAACCATTCCCGTTGTTAAAAAGAAGTTTTTTTCTTTTGAAAAAATTCATAGGTAAATATCGAAATCCTGATAGATCACGTTTTATGAAATGTATGTATTATTGTTTACTCTATTTTTATATGAGTTAATAGTGTTGGAATAAAAAATGATTTCTTTCAATTGATTTCTTTGTCTGAAAATATTACTTTAAAAACCACTTTTACAATTTATTTGTGCTTAATAAGTAAAATCTTATGTGTTAATCACAGACAACTCGTCAAAAGACTTAATGAGCTGTCTTCTTTACTGAAACGATTCAAAATTCACTCCTCCTGTACTTTTGGTCGGATTTCATTTAATTTAGCTGTTAAATACCCCAATATACAAAGAAGTTTGTAAT
>NW_026921101.1:0-17841 GCF_032062105.1 Saccostrea cuccullata
CTGTCTTATTGTTCGCTACTACAGGATTCACTGTTTGTTCATAAGATTTTGGAAGCAATTCTAAGGTTGATGCATTCCGCTTTTCACAACTCCCTTGAAATAAACTTGTGCAGATAATGATTTCATCTTGCCGTGGTTCCTTTTTCTTATTTATAAGGAGAGATTTGACATAACTGTTATACAGTTCCTTATTACATGTAATCTTTTCTAGATTCAGGCAGTCTGGGTTGTCCAATTTTGGTCCTATTTGTTCTGATGTTTCTATGCTTAAATTGCCTGAAAAGATCCTATGAATATAGTTTGTCCCACCTACAATGATCATGTCAGATCCATACTTCGACATGAGTGAAAAATCATCTTTAGGATTTGGGTTTTCTAGTTCCTTTATCACTAAAGCTCCTGATGTGATGGAGATTGTCAAACTAATAACATTCAATAAAATCAACATTAACGCATTCTTCATCTTCCAATTTCTTAACTTCCTGCAACAATGAAAAACAAAATAGTTAAAATGATTCGAAAATATTTATAAATTACAAATAAATTTTGTAACTTTTATGAAACATTAAAAGTGATCTCTCAGAGATTCCATTTTTCCAATAAAAATTTGATATTTTTCCAATAAAAATTTTCATTGTTAATTATTAGGATTTCAGTGCTTTCTCAGTACGAATAATGAAATTTCCCACTTTACTTAGCAGTCATTACCATTCTTAATACATTTTGCAATACAATTTTAATTACGAAGGCTGTTTAATCTGATAAATAATGTCCGAGCTCTGTGACACACAATACGCATAACATATGACATTCAGCTTGACTTTCCCTCTTGACTGAATCTTTAATGAATAAAAATCAGTTTATGTGACCACTTAAGTCTGTTCGTTTCATATTTACTGGAAGCTGGAAACACAGGCTATTCGAGACACTGCATTATAAAAAAAATGAATGGTAAAGAATCAGTAAACTTGAGGGAAATAAAACGCTTCATTAAAGCTGCTTGAAAACTTGTGAAGAATCCCGAAGAAATATTCACCGAAATTTGTGAAATCTACAGCAACTAATGTCTCTTTTAAGACATATGTGCAGGTGGATTTCAATTAATAATTATGATACAATGGGCATAAAAAATAGGTATCGTCCTTGGCGACAAGGACTTACATCAACCAGTGTTCTGTTTGTCAAATTTAACAAATTATCACTAATGATATTTGATTGACTTGAAGACATATAGCATATTTCATAGGCATCAATGTAGAGGTTTCACACTACTTTAAAAAGCCATTTGACAGTTTAAAAAAAGCTAAGTACTCAATGGTCACCATATGTTTTGAAAAAATGAGTGTAAACGACAGCGTGTAAGAATATCAGAACAATTATTTAAAAAAAAAATTAAAATTGTAGTTATCCACGTTTGTCTGAAATTCAAACAGATAACAAGCAAATTCAGAGAATTGTGGTCCCCCGCTTTAAAGGTCTTATAAGTAGGGGTGTAATGATCTATTGTGTATTTTTGGTATCCAATGAAAGGTCTTACCACAAGGAGTACATATGTGAAGTATGAAAGCCCTAGCCTTTACCGTTCAAAAGTTATGGTCAAGGTTAAAGTTTTTTTCATAAGTACATAAATCTCCAAGGTCAAGGTCAAAAGGTTAAAGTTGTTGACATCCAATGAAAGGTCTTGCCACAAAGAATACATATGTGAAATATGAAAGTCCTAGTATCTACCGTCCAAAAGTTGTGACCAAGGTCAAAGTTTTTAAAAAGTAGCTAAAACTCAAAGGTCATTGCAATGAACCCTCAAAACAAATTTACAATAAGGTGCACTTGACAAAAACAGCAAAGGTCTGAAAAGATCTGAAAAGATCAAGGAATTGCAAGAGGACAAAGACTGTTAATAGTAGTCTTGTTGTTCAAATTCCTATTCGGGGAGGTAGTTCATTATTTGAAGAAGTCTAAAAAGCAAAAGTTTTGCAAAAAAACTCGGAAGATTTATGAGAAGAAGGAACCAGAATACGGAATCCACTACATTATATTTCTTCATAACAGCGTCCAAACCCACACTCCATGATGAGTAAAGGTGTTTAGGGGATTAACAGAAAGTTTCAATGTTTTGTCACACCAACAATATTCGTCAGATCTGTGACCCTTTGACTTGGACTTTTTCCTAACTTGAAAAAAAATATCTTTCAAAAAGAAGAAACAGATCGAGGAAATCATAGGTCTTTCATTTTCCAGTATACGAAGGGTTATACTCAAAAATGAGTTCTAAAACCAATCAGACATTGAATAAAAATGTTACAGACATATGTTTTAATAAAAGACAACATTAAGTTAAGACATAAAGACTAAATCATTGAAAAGTGTCTTTTGCTTCTTTCCGAGCACCGAGGACATTATTAATTAAACAGCACTCGTATTTATTCCTTTAAACAATATTTATGCACCCGGATCAATAGATTCGAGGCGTATATTGTTTTTGTCCTGTCTGTTTGTCTGTTTTTGTCCTGTCTGTTTGTCTGTTTTTGTCCTGTCTGTTTGTCTGTCTGTCTGCTGAAAACTTTAACCTTCGCCATAACATTTGAACCTTGAGATATAAAGACTTCATATTTGGTATGCATACTCCACTAATAAAGTTTTTTCAAAAAACACCAAGGTCAGTGACCTTGTGACCTTGATTGTGACTTACATGTACATGCTAAAAATAGCTTTTTCAAACTTTTGCCATAACTTTCGAAGCATACGAGATAGAGACTTCATATACGGTGCTTCACTAATACTTCACTAATAAAACTCATACAAATGACACCAAAGTCATTGACCTTGTGACCTAGACTGTGGCCTTAATGCTAAAAATAGTTATTTTCGACATTTTGTCATATATTTTGAATCATAGGAGATATAGACTTCATATTTGGTATGCTTACTCCACTACTAAAGTTCTTTCAAATAACATTAATATCAATGACCTTGTGACCTTGACTTTGACCTATTTACTAAAAATTTTTTTTGTAACTTTCTTGCTGCCGGGCGCATAGTGTTTCATATATACATCTTGTTTTCTCTTGATGTAAATTTCTCTTTTCCTCTTTTTATTTGAAATACATATTTCCATTAAAGAATACTATAGTAAACGAGTAATTTCAGATACGAAAATATATTAACATTTGCATTTAAAAAAGTATTCCTATAAAAACGAAAAAAACTAAAAAAGCAAATTTGTTGTGTCACTCCAAACGAATGAGCTTCAGTGTAGTCTCCTTCACATTAATTTTCATAAAACATTACTTTTAAATTGAAGACATAAGTTATATTTAGAGTACGAGTTTCCTACTGTATCAAAGATACAGGGCTGGGCTTGAGGCGAGAGCGATAGCTCGAGGCGGGCCCCGCCCTGTATCTCTGATACAATAGGAAACGAGTATTCTAAATGACTTGTGACATGACCTTTCTAATGACCTCACTAATTTACATGCGTATTTGGGTACATATCTCTCAACCAATCAGATGATTTTGCAGAATCCCATTTTAAGCATTCACAACTGAAATGCCGAGAGAGGTGGACGTGCAGGTATTTATCATTTTAGAATAATTATTTAGGGGGATGCATTATACAATTTGTTTTCCAAAAAAAAAAAAAATTTAGATTTGATTGCGTAGGTTTTTTTTCTCTATTCAGCTGTTATCGACATTTTTTTTTTAATTTAAACTACGATTTAATGCAAAACATTTTGATATATAAGAATCATGTGGGAATGTTTTTGAAACAAAAATACTTCTGGGAAAACGTATTCTGAGGCAAATGTCCGACAATGTCCTCCACCTGTCGTAATATAAAAAAAATTGAAGTAAACAGATGAAAGGAAAGCGGGAGGGGGGGGAGGGTATTTTACCTTCACGTTTTTAATAAAATGTAGAGTAACCGAAGGGGACCCCAGCACTCACTGGTGCCCCCCCCCCCCTCAACACTCCTTTGAGATTTTTTCTTTTTCGCTTTCGTAAATGATTTTTTCTAAACTTGTATACATACGCTTTTTAATTTATCAACAAGAAACGATAGCACCACATAGTGTCGTTATACATAGTGTTGGTTATAAATCACCCCCCCCCCCTCCCCCGAAATATACGAGTTTCCACTTATTTTTTGTGGGGGTCAAAGTAATCATTTGTGAACTGTCCCACTCCCTCCTTTCTTAAATTTTTGAATCCGTCACTAATAACTTTACGTTGTAAAATTTTATTCTTAATTTACCTAAGATTTTGAGTAAATACTAACAGTGCTTTCATTGGAATTGAACGATTCTTGTGTCTGTATACAGATTCAGCTCTCCGTCATCGTTAAGAATAAACCGTACTGTATCGTTGATATTTTGCCGATACAGTACAGTTTCTGCTTATTTGCATAAGAAACGCCCACAAAAAGTGTTCTGTATCGCAGTTACAGTATGCTTGACTTCAAAGGAAAACTCGCCGGGTCATGTCACAATTTTGATCACACTACACTGTAGATCACCATATTTTTTTCGATGCCTTACTTTCGCGAGTAAGACATTTGGTATTTATTAGCGGGGCAAAATTTTCGCCAGCTGTATTTTCTGTTGCATATAATACAAAATTAATATAATATGAAACATTATAATGCAAAAAATATACGCGAGAATAAAATTTTTGTGAGCAGACAGACTTGCGTAATTACGCGATATAAAGTTCTCGAGAATAAAAGGTGATTTACGGTACTTGAGTCATTTGATTACTTGGGGCATTTGAAAAGTCGTGAGAACTGATTTATTAAATATTAACTGTTGCACAGAATTAATGAATTTGTTAGCATTGAAAAGTGCTAGAAATTTTTTACTCAGAACCTCAAATGTTTAGGAAACTAAAAAGTCGCTTTTTTGTCCACATGAGAACATCGAAAAGATATTTCAACGAAAATTTATTTTGAGGTAGAGTAAAAATGATAAAATGGAACTGCATGTGTATCAGAAATTCCATATTTTGTTTTGTGGATAGTTAAAAGCATCGTTTATTACCGTTTATTTTCTTAATAAAGCCAAACTTAATAGGTAAATTTTCTAGGTTTGATTTGTGGGGATTTAATTTAGAGGTTGGAGAAGTGTTGATTAGCATGGAAAATTATTAGATTTTACATTTTCTGGTGATGATCGATAAACATATGATTACATGTACATGACTATATTAATTACTAGATATATAATAAAACAATAAAAAATGCAAGACAAATGCGTAGACATGAACATCTGTCATAATATTTACTTTTTACACAATGTCTCTTGAGATTCAATACAATCCTATATATATATATATATATATATATATATATATATATATATATATATATATATATATATATATATATATATATATATATAAAAAGCACTAAAAAAACCAACAACACTGTATATCCTAAATGTCGGTATATATATATATATATATATATATATATATATATATATATATATATATATATATATATATATATATATATATATATATATATATATATATATATATATATATATATATATATATATATATATATATATATATATATATATATATATATATATATATATATATATATATATATATATATATATATATATATATATATATATATATATATATATATATATATATATATATATATATATATATATATATATATATATATATATATATATATATATATATATATATATATATATATATATATATATATATATATATATATATATATATATATATATATATATATATATATATATATATATATATATATATATATATATATATATATATATATATATATATATATATATATATATATATATATATATATATATATATATATATATATATATATATATATATATATATATATATATATATATATATATCTATCAAGTAGATACAAGGTCACGGATGGAAATTTATAAAAAGCACTAAAAATGACCAACGACACGAACAATAAAAATTGTCAAATTTTCGGGACGCCCTGTCCCTTCCTCAGGACAAAGAAAAGAGTTAAAAAGTCATAAGAACAAAGGAAAAAGCGAAACAAAAAACAACTAGCACTACTACTAAACTACTAAACACTATATATTTACATACTTAGTTACATGTTGATTTGGAAATTTTTAAGAACACTATTAAAGAAAGAATTCGGACCGCTATGAAATGCGTCCGGTCTATCGGGTATACTCGGGTGAAGTGCGATTTACATAATTGAACGAATTAATTATGCTAATTAATTACGACAATCAGTAAATCGTACATTGTTTCATTCTCTCAAAATGGCGTAACTATACTTGATAAAGAATAACCAAAGAAAAATAATATAGAAGGGGCATTTTAACATATGAATTATGATCTATTATAAATTTTAATTTGAAATGTTTTAGGACTGATTATCGGTAAAAAATAATTCATAATTAATTAACAAAGGCGTAAGCAATACATAGTTATGTGGGTTGTTCGAGAGTTGGTGACGCAAATTAACTGTGGAGTTTACACTAAATTGAGAGAATAATCTTGTTTGGTATCATCAGGAATCGGGTCTAGTTTACGTTCATTCTGGTGAAGTCATTAAGTTTGTTAATACCATTGGGGCGGAATGACTTCAATCTGTGCATCCAGAACTTTTCTTTGCTTTTTCTCTGAGCGTCTGTCCATCTTGGGTTATGATCAATCACCACTACTGTCATGTCCTCCCATTTGTGACCCTCAAGGTTGAAATGTTCCCCAACGGGTTCATTGAGTTTTTTGGTCCTAATGGTCGAACGGTGGTTATTGACTCTCCTGCGGAGATCTCCTGTTTCACCAATATATTGTTTGGAGCAAACTTTGCAACTGATGAGAAGTTTGTCCTGTCATACTGACAACTGCATTTATCTCATCAGCATTTCATAGAGGTCCGAATTCTTTCTTTAATAGTGTTCTTAAAAATTTCCAAATCAACATGTAACTAAGTATGTAAATATATAGTGTTTAGTAGTTTAGTAGTAGTGCTAGTTGTTTTTTGTTTCGCTTTTTCCTTTGTTCTTATGACTTTTTAACTCTTTTCTTTGTCCTGAGGAAGGGACAGGGCGTCCCGAAAATTTGACAATTTTTATTGTTCGTGTCGTTGGTCATTTTTAGTATATATATATATATATATATATATATATATATATATATATATATATATATATATATATATATATATATATATATATATATATATATATATAAACAATCACCACATTCGCACAAAAGTGTACTGTGTCTTAGATTTTAATAGTCTTTTTGAAAAAGCCAAGGAAAGTTTATAGCTGGTTCTTCCGACACTAGAAGACATGCTCTGATCTGTGATTATGGAGATTGAAAACCACAGGCTTTTTAAAACACTAAATGTTTTATAGAAGAAAATACTGCTCAATAAAAACATTTTTTCCCTCAAACTTAAATAAAAAGCAAAAGCATTGACGCAGTTAATACAAGTAATATTCTCAAACACAAGAGGGCCCAGTCTTGTATCCCACTGTAATTAACGCTGATTGATTGTATGTTGGTTTACGTCCCATTCGAGAAATTTTTAACTATACAGAGACATCACTCACCAAATATATACCGATGAAGGGCTTCAAATTTAGACGTTTACTTGACACTCAGGGCCATTGAGCAGGGTGAGATGTTTATCGTGCCAACGCCTGCCGTGACACGGGACAACGGTTTTCAAGGTTTCATCCCAGTGACCCGCTACTTTTACTTGTACCGAGTGCTTGGCGAAGAAACAGTTGCTATCTAATTTTTTTCAACTTATGTCAGTCGTGGCCGATATTCGAACTCAGGACCCTCTGATCCCGGAGCGAGCGCTCTCCCGAATGAGCTTCTGCGACGATTATTTCGAGCTGAAGTTTTGGATCTAATACAGTGTACAAATATACATCGACTATAACTTCTAAACTTTTTTTACAAAGCAAAACTCTACAGTACGTATAAATCAAATATTTGAAAAATATTCCTTCTTCGTGTTCATGTTCTTCTTCACCCTACTATTGTACTATAGACTCGTCATGCTGGACACTTTATTTCTGGTGCCGTTAATAAATTTAACAAGCATGCTGAGAGTATTGCATTAGCAATACTGGTCTGCTACCAGAAAGTATAAACAGAGGACTGTTAAAACAACAATTTTTAGAATAATAATTGTATTTATGTATTGAATGCGATAACTTAGTTGGAGGTTTCCCGGAGGATTAATTTTAGTAAATTGTGAAAATTCTTAGATCCACGCCTTGGTTGATGGATAACATGTAAAAGAAGGTGTAAGGTCACGTGGTCAGCTCAGCGAGTCATTCAGTTGTATTGTGATAACCCGCATGCTGACCACGCGAACATCAGGCACCTTTATTTTGAAGATTTGTTACAACTTGTGTGATTGTTTAACTTAGCTGAACATGCCCTGGCTTTCTGTCGAGATGAAATTCCAAAACAACTAAAAGGAACAAAGTATTTTTCATGTTGTAAAGTGCCGTTTACGAGTGCGTGTGGATTTTCTGGTTTATTGTTTACTGATGCGGTGACCAGTGTATGTGCGCGGGTTATCAAATACATTACCTGATTACTGTATGATACATTTGGTGTACATATATCAGTGTTTTTCTGCCGATATGAACTTTATTATGATCAGATATTCATGAGAAGAACATATTTTATGGAGCGATTTTATTGCGACAGCATGCGTGGAACATTTTCCTATAGTCTTGAGTTTTGAAAGGATTTCAGAGAAGGCTATTTATTACTGATTGTACGAAAAACGGAGACCTTTAATGATTACTGCCTCTATATCGATCAGCATGATCAGTGGACACAGAGTTCGATCAACAAAAAGTTGCGATAGATAACGAACATCCTGCAAGTATCTGCTGCAAGCATCGCTATTTCACAGCTGGGGCCACAGCGGGAGACCCTGAACCTCAACGACTTGGGTGTTTTAGGTCCAGCCGGCGTACACCTGTGCTGCTTCACCGGTGTGCATAAGAGAGTTTGCCTTCCCATGCAAATTGAAGACGAAGGCCAGTATTATGTTTACTTTATAAGTGCATCACAATTATGCATAAAGCGTTTGTGGTTTCCAAATATAGTTTTTGTGTATAAGTTATTTCTTTCAATTATTTGCAATCAAAGGTATTGCTAAATACTCAAATCATTGAACTCCATGGTGTAAGCTTTTAAGTTAGCAATTTTATGCAAAAGTAATTCAATTTTGTTAAACTACAAGGTGAATTACCTATCATAGTTTGCATACTTCATGTTTTTGCATTCAACATGATGTACAACAGCTACGCAGCATTGTTAAGACACTGTCCCTTCCTTAACAGGCATCTATTAGGTAATGTCTGCTATCTTGTAAGGTTAGTTGAGAAATGTGTATTATAATCATGTTAATACATGTATCAATATCTCATTTTTACTCTTTGGAGTTTAAAGGTTGTGGATTGAGCTTATTCATAGTTCAGATAGTTACAGATACTTTGGTATTTCTTGAATTGCCCATTACTGTTTGATCAGTTTTGGTACAAAGTTTGTTGTAACATTTAATGTTTTCTATATTGATAAATTTTGAATGGATATTGTACAAAGTCTATGTAGTCAATGTATATGTACTAAGTTGGTGTAGACAATATTAATATGATTACTCATTGACAAGATGTTTATCGTTTCGATACAAAGTGGATAATTTATGTACTTATTGGGTTGGTGTTGTTAATGTTTTAAACTGTTGATACAAAATTGATACTTACAAATTGAATCGGTTTGACTCAAGTTGTTGATAATCTAAGTACTGTACATGGTACAAAGTTAATAATTATGTACTAATTGGATCAGTTTTACTCATTCAAGTTTATTGCTTTGATAAAAAGTTGATATGTAGCTATTGGGTCAAAGTTACTCAAGTTGTTTATTGTTTTGGTTCAAGGTTGTACGTATTGGATTAAAGTTATTCATGTTGTTTATTGGTTTGGTACACAGTAGATATGGACTTTTTGGGTCAGAGTTACCCACATTGTTTATTGTTTTTGTACACAGTAGATATGTACCTGTGGGTCGGTATACCCATATTGTTTTGGTACACAGTAGATATGTACCTGTGGGTCGGTATACCCATATTGTTTTGGTACACAGTAGATATATGTACGTGTAGGCCAGTATACCCATATTGTTTTGGTATAAAGTAGATTTTTACCTGTTGGTCAGTATACCCATATTGTTTTATTGTTGAATGCTCATAATGACAATCAATTGGCGTCTTATGAAGCTTTTTTGTTATTGTTGGGTTGAAGTTACTTATATTGTTTATTGTTAGGTTGAAGTTACCCGTATTGTTTATTGTTGGTCCGAAGTTACCTATATTGTTTATTGTTGAGTCAGAGTTAACCATACTGTTTATTGTTTGGTCGGAATTACCCGTATTGTTTATTTATTGTTGGGTCGAAGTTACACTTATTGTCTATTGTTGGGTCAGAGTTACCCATACTGTTATTCATTGTTGGGTCAGAGTTCCCATATTGTTTATCGATGGGTCTGGTTACCCATATTGTTTATTGTTAGGTCGGAGTTTATCGTTAGGTCGAAGTTACCCATATTGTCTATTGTTAGGTCGGAGTTACCCATATTTTCTATTGTTTAGGCTGGGTGCTACCTATATTGTTTATTTATTGTTGGGTCAGAGTTTCCTATATTGTCATTGATGGGTCACAGTGTCTATTGTTGGCTGCTCATAATGACAATCAATTGACGTCTTATGAAGCATATCTGTTCATTATTGGATCGGAGTTACCAATGTTGTTGATTAATGGCTGCCTTTAATTACAATCAATTTGCATCTTATGTAGCATATCTGTTTAAGGTTGGGTAAGAATTACCCATATTGTTTTTTTGTTTTGGTACACAGTAGATTTGTACATTTTGGGTCAGTATACCCAAATTTGTTTGGTTTTGGTACACAGTAGATTTGTACCTTCTGGGTCAGTATACCCAAATTTGTTTGGTTTTGGTACACAGTAGATTTGTACCTTCTGGGTCAGTATACCCAAATTTGTTTGGTTTTGGTACACAGTAGATTTGTACCTTCTGGGTCAGTATACCCAAATTTGTTTGGTTTTGGTACACAGTAGATTTGTACCTTCTGGGTCAGTATACCCAAATTTGTTTGGTTTTGGTACACAGTAGATTTGTACCTTTTGGGTCAGTATACCCAAATTTGTTTGGTTTTGGTACACAGTAGATTTGTACCTTCTGGGTCAGTATACCCAAATTTGTTTGGTTTTGGTACACAGTAGATTTGTACCTTCTGGGTCAGTATACCCAAATTTGTTTGGTTTTGGTACACAGTAGATTTGTACCTTTTGGGTCAGTATACCCAAATTTGTTTGGTTTTGGTCCACAGTACATTTGTACCCTTTGGGTCAGAGTCTCCATAAGTGTATTAAACTAGCGCATCATTGATATGTGCCGAGTTGGTCAGTGTTACATAAGTTATTTATTGTTTTGGTACATAGTAGATAGGTACTGCAAGTATATAGTTATGCCTTCTTTCTTTGAGTACTAATGTTTGTTCATGTTTTAGTTTATATACGGTTAGAGTGAAAGATATCTGTGATATGACACTGGAAAAGTGTATACAAAGTATTGTTCCCTGTAGTGGATTCGTGATATATACTGCTAAGTTGTTAATATTTCCTCTGATATGTCCTTGGTCATATTGCTAGATTGTTGTCAATAAGTCATCTTGAATTATCCAACATTTGTCATATATTATAATAATTGTGCAGGATCTCCTCATTCAACCTGAAAAAGTTTTCTTTTTTTTGTTGTTGCATTGTTTACTAATGTAGACCTAATTTTGCTTCCCAATTTTAAGACCTTAAGAGCACTTTGTATTTGGATGAGATAATGATGGAAAATTAACTTTTAAGTACATTGTAGATACATCCCCAACAATCTGTGAGAACACAAAATCCTCAACAAAAGAATCCTTACAACCCTCACCATAACATTCCACTAATTCCAGTAAAGAGGGAACAGGGATAACTTCCACAGCCTAGGGAACCGAATAAAGCTGTGTCTGATGCCATGAATTTTATATATCATATCTAGATCTAGTTCTAAAAATTCAAAACTTGGTTGACACTTTCGGACTTTACCATGCAACAACCTTGTATAAGATGCAGATGCATGTATGTGCCAGAAACACTACAGCATTGCTGACGTGGATGTGCCCTAAATCAGCTGAATAACCAGGACACCCACTACCGTTGGTTGAGAAAGCATCCATACCAGTTAGATCATGAATGTTGTTTTTTTTTAATAAAACAGTTGCAGGTGAGTCAGCAAGCAAGTTCCAATTATCCACATCATAAATGATCCCCTTATACAACTGGTAAATATATGTTTAATTTATTTTTATAAGTACAGACCTCACTGTTAAGAAATTAAAGGATAGGATTCCCACTTATTCAGTTTTAAATACTTATGCGATGGAAATGTCCTTCAACAGGTAAAAAATCCACTCTATAGCTATATGCTAGGATTATCCAGTCAAGGGAATAGGTAATCTTTATTTGAATCAAGGTTGAAGATGCTACAGATTTGAATATGACAGAATCAAGGTTATTATTCCTTTAATAAAACAAATTAAGAAATGTGTCTTTATTAATAAACAGAATCTGTAGGGAGTGAATTTGTCCTTAAACAAGGTATTCATACAATAAAAATCATGGATTGTGTATCTTGCAAAGAAATATTTTATCGATGGCTTAAATAGGATTTGGTACAGGCTAATTATACCACTTTAATTAATTACCTCCGTACTATGCGTTTAGTAACAGGATTTAAGACTTTACACACTTTTAAGTTCTCCAGTTTTTCGTTAAGGCCAATTTTTAGGGATATTAGCTTATACTCATATTCAAACTTTCAAATTCCCTGTAGATGCTATTTACAAAATTCATTATAATCTAGGAATTTCACATTATATTCATGAAGGCTTGAGATCATAATGATACATATATTAACCTTCACCTTGTAAACTTATTCATACTGACTGGAATAGCTGCATGGTATGTTCCTCCATTAAAAGGGAGTTGGAATTAGTGTATATCACCTTCTTGGTTCTACAGTTCCAATAGAACAGTTGTTTTGCAGGTATATTGGGATTGTTGAAGATTTTGTACAATTTCTAATTCAAATCTTAAAATTACAATTTGGAACTAAACAGTTAAAGGTAGTATAAACAGAAAAGTTAAATAATTCAAGGTTTGAACAGGGAAAATTTTGACTGACCTTTTGCCTACTCAAGAAATTAAAAAATTTAACTTTGCTTAAATTACTAGACCTCAAACATTAAAATTTTGTTCTACTCCCAATGGATAGTCAGATTCTAAAGTGGATTCTAGAATGTAGCAGTAGTTCAAATGTAGGTCAGTGTTTAATTGCTGTGTTGTTCCACTCACGATAAACAGTCAGATACTAGGATATATATTAAATACAGGTCAGTGATTTACTGCTGTTTGTTCTATAAACAATAAATAGTCAGCTAATAGAATGTAGTTTAAATACAGGTCAGTGATTAACTGCTGTTTGTTCTATAAACAATAAATAGTCAGATACTAGGAGGTAGTACAAATACAGGCCAGTGATTAACTGTTGTTTTGTTCTGCTCATGATAAATAGTCAGCTAATAGAATGTAGTTTAAATACAGGTCAGTGATTAACTGCTGTTTGTTCTATAAACAATAAATAGTCAGATACTAGGAGGTAGTACAAATACAGGCCAGTGATTAACTGTTGTTTTGTTCTGCTCATGATAAATAGTCAGCTAATAGAATGTAGTTTAAATACAGGTCAGTGATTTACTGCTGTTTTGTTTTACTCCTACAATATTAAGTACCTTAAGGAACATGTTCATTTACACACTGACAGGTCAGTGATTAACTGCTGTTGTATATTAAAATACACCTCTCCTGGCTTAGCTTGCTTGCTGGCTCATTTAACAATACTTTGTGATTGTTATATCTTTATTCTGAAATTATTGTTCTTCCAAACTTTTAACTTGATACAATATATTTCTTAACGTTTCTCGGATTTTATATTATTACAATGTATATCTCTTCCTTCACTTTGTATTACATATGGCATTTTCGTGTAAACCGTGATTATGGAATATGGAAAGGAAGATTTTTCATTTCATTACTTTAAGATGCTATGTATGGAGAGGCCAGTGATTAACTGCTTCAATGAATAATTCATACTGTGTGCAAGCTCACCTTGGATGGCACGGATGTGATCTGCATGTCACATCTCACATGGATGTGACATGCATGTCACATCTTGTGGCCTATTTTGTTTTGATGTGCCATCTTTTTGCTAACTTTTTCATATAATGTTTTGATTGTCTTGTCTTACAGATACTTTTTTCTAGTCAGTTTTGGGGGATCAGACATTATCATATTTTACGTAACCGCTAATCAAAGCTTGTGAATCTGATCCCCTTCTTGTTTGTTAAATTGTTCACATTTATACCGTCATTTTAATAAATGACATTATTCATCTCTATGAAAGTGTTTTATTTGACTTATACAAAAGTAGCAAAAACAAGCTGCGGTGAGCTTGCCTGTAAGCATAAGAATACATAAAACAACAATTTTTAGAATAATAATTGTATTTATGTATTGGATGCGATAACTTAGTTGGAGGTTTCCCGGAGGATTGATTTTAGTAAATTGTGAAAATTCTTAGATCCACGCCTTGGTTGATGGATAACATGTAAAAGAAGGTGTAAGGTCACGTGGTCAGCTCAGCGAGTCATTCAGTTGTATTGTGATAACCCGCATGCTGACCACGCGAATTTCAGGCACCTTTATTTTGAAGACCCTCCTCCACCCCTGCACTCCTACCCCTGAAAATGGGTATTAATGTGTCATGTTACTCATATATACATTATATATTTGATTGTTCTGACTCGACTTGTTTAAACTGTTTTTATGTACATGTATTGCCTATTTTGTTTTGATGTGCCATCTTTTTGCTAACTTTTTCATATGATGTTTTGATTGTCTTGTCTTACAGATACTTTTTTCTAGTCAGTTTTGGGGGATCAGACATTATCATATTTTACGTAACCGCTAATCAAAGCTTGTGAATCTGATCCCCTTCTTGTTTGTTAAATTGTTCACATTTATACCGTCATTTTAATAAATGACATTATTCATCTCTATGAAAGTGTTTTATTTGACTTATACAAAAGTAGCAAAAACAAGCTGCGGTGAGCTTGCCTGTAAGCATAAGAATACATAAATATAGATAACGTTCGCGAGCGCTCGCCAAAATTCCCCAAACAAGTACCTCCAATAGAATTGTTCGCTCTGTTGAACAGGCCTCTTGTTTTCATTGAAAATTAAACATGCTGTAATTCCATCAAAAAATAATTTAAACGAAACATAACGAAAACTTGATCTCTAACTTATCAAGATACAATCACATACCAATAATCACCTCAATATCTGCAAGCGTTTAGAAAAAGTGTGGAAAATCCTTAAAAATTAAAAGAATCGTAAGTTAATTCCCTCAAATATCAATAAAGCGGAACGAAATTCAAACTTGGTCTGTAACCCATCAATATACACTTACCTACCAAATATCATCTGCAAATATTTAAAAAAAAACTGACACTGAAGATGAGGTTTCAATGAGTTTTTTGTGTATTTATAACGACTTAAAGTAGAGCTTGGTCGCGGTTCCTTCCGTTTTAAGCAAGACCGCTCCTTTCACTGTTTTATAATAGACCTTTTGTCATTTATGTGCCAATTCCATTAGATGAGGAAGGAAATTCAGTTGATTTAACCTCTTACTTTTAGATATCATTATTTCTCAAACTTTAAAAATCAAATAAACCGAGGGTGTTTTGCAGAGCTTGAATTCTTGAAAACAGAAAGATCTGGAAATTTGAAACTTACTTCGCTTACAGTACTCCTCTATTGCACATGATCCATCCTCTGATTTTTTTTTCAATTTCTGTTCCTTTTTGCTCTGTCCTGATCTGTATTATTTCACTGTACTTTTGAAATTGTTAACATATTTTCTCCGTAGTTCATGCAAAAATATTTGATGGGAAGCTCGTATCATGTAAATCTACACTTAAATCTCCATTTTTTTTTATTTTTAGCTCAGATACGCCATATACTTAAATACCGCAATTAAACTAAGAGTCTCTCTTATAATGAATAGTGGGATATTTTTTGTGGAGCGATTGTTTTAGGGTTTGTACGTTTTTTTCCTATAGTACACATGATGAATAAGTGTAATAAATATAATTTATGAAAAAAAGTGTTCAATAAGCCCCAGGGTTGAATATCCGGAGAATACCTGTGCCCGTACTCTGTACATCGTGTACAAAACATAGTACAACAGAATAAAGTTGCTTTGAAACATGTACGAAGAGGTCTTTTAAGAAATTGATATTTGTAGAAATAAAAAAACAAAATGTAAGGGACTGTATTTCTAAAAATTACCTTTTTCTGCTTCTTAACTAATTGCGGTACTTTGAAGTATTTCGTCTTACTATATTCCTGCATGTGTAATAAACTCTTAGTAGAATATGAAAGATAGTTTTTGGAATAGTTCTGTAAGCAGTAAAAAATGAACTTCCTTCGCACTTGCGCGGAGTTTCAGCTAGTATATCTTTAAAATAAAATCAATTATAGAACAAGTAAAATTGATGCAAAGCATCAAATCGGCCGCTAACAAAATCTAGCATTTCTAAAAGAACTTTCACAATTTTATAAAAGCATCCATGCAAAGAAAGCACTTGTCAAGATATTCAAAGCTGAAATAGTGATCATTTTTATTTCAGGCTGTCTTCAAAGCAAAACACTAGTAAATAAATATTTAAAAAAAAAAAAATTTACTGCAATTGCTTATTGATTTGGATTCATCGATGCCATAACGTCAATGATTAATGATAAGAAATTATTGTCATGACAAAATGATGATGTAGGCCTCTCAAGGTGAACCACGTGCTGATACCCTCGTGATTATGCCTATGATTTTTGCAGAGTAGGTTATGCTGCACGGCGCGGTACAAAATACAGAAAAATAATTCTTGTGTCATTCGTAGGTGTAGCATATTCAAATCAATTTTTACTTGTTGAATTTTTTTTTCAATTTTTATTCACCATGCACTTTTATCACGTCGTTTTTATCCGGAAAATCATGACGATTGCCTTTCGTATCTTACACACCCCCAAGATGGGGAGTATCTATTGTAAACTCTTTTTGTTTAAGCATGAATTATCAATTATCGGATGCGAAATGATAATGTAATTGAAACATGATAAACAGCGATTAAAACTTAGTTTAAAGCAAGTTTTTAAAATATATAACTCATGATTTTGTTCATGTTATTCTTTAAGAATTATTACACTGAACTAATAAAAAAATAACATCTCATTTCCCCATGTGCACTTTCTAACACAACCACAAATAGATCGGCCGCTGCTGCGGCCGATAACAATGGAGAAAAAGAAAACTTAACATTAACTGGGAAAATTACTTTAATCAAATCACTTCTTAAATCACAGCTTCATCAATCATATACCCTTACCAACTCCGCAAATCCGTTTTCGAAATATTTGAGCAATTTACTTTTTAATTTTCTTCGAAATCAAATGTTGATAACTGCCGAAATATGACTGAAATATTGCCGACTTGGCGTAACACAGCAAAAATCAATCAATCAAATGTTGATAAAATTAAAAGAAAAGTTGTTAATCAGCA
>NW_026921102.1:0-18039 GCF_032062105.1 Saccostrea cuccullata
AATGGTAATTCATTGCAATGCATTACATGAACTCCAAGTAATGCTAGTAATGTGTAATACCCAAAACTGCATTACATGTAATGGTAATGTAATGCATTACTTCATAAAATCCATTGTAATGCCGGCATTACATACATGTAGCATTGAAAAGTAATGCATTACATTACCATTACTTCAACACTTTGGGCATTAAATTACCATTACTCTATTTTCTTAGAGTAATAAATTACATTACCATTACTTTAGTAAAGTAATGCATTACTATTACCATTACATTTTTAGGTTTTTAGGAATAGAAATACAAAACTTTGCAATTTTTTTTTCATAAGCATGCATCCATCCCCTTCAAAACTAAACCTGATAAATGATAATTCAATGTAATTCGCCCCAAACCTGGAATCTAGATTATCACGTGTTTAACAATGTATGGAAGAAAACGTCTCATTCTCAAGATCCGTGGAATGAATCCCATTTGAACAAATCTCGGGGAGGAAAATTCCAAATTGGAGAAAATATCTCATCTGACACATTTTTTCCCTTCGGAGAAAGGTGGGCTAAAATTCTACCATTCTCCCATGGGATTCTGACTTTCATGACTTCATACCTTTAAAAATAGAAGACCCCGAGATACTGCTAAGAAATCCCACCTAGTGCTTTTTTGGACATCACAATTAAAAGTCTGGACAATGTTCTATCCGAAGTTAAATGAAGCAGTCTGTTTATATATGAATAGCTTGATTCGATACGCAAGAGCATGCTCTACGTATGAACATTTTCTAAAACGAGGTAAATTATTGACAAACAAGTGGTTGAAACAAGAATATCAGCAGCCTCGTTTAAATTCGTCATTTCGTAAGTTCTGTGGTCGATACAATGACCTTGTCAGCAAGTACAATTTATCATTGCGTCAAATGCTGACTGACGTTTTTCATACAAATTGTTATTCCATTATTTATACGTACACTGAATTGACTGATGTATCCGTTATTTCCTGGACATGACAAGGAGCACACGGCGGATGTGACCGGTCGGCAGGGGATGCTCACTCCTCCATGACACCTGATCCCACATCTGATGTTTTAATTTGGAGATCTGTGTTTGCTCTTCTCCTAATTTGTATTGTTTTGTGGACTTTGATATTGAATACTGTTCGTTATCTCCATATCTTTCATTGACGAAAAAATGACATAATTGTTATTAATAATCTGAAATTGCTGGAAGTGAGACCTAATAAAATATTTGAAATACAATGTATAATGAACTAGTGCTAATCGTAACGGGAACCGTTACAGATGTTCCCCAAACGCTCCCCAACTCCCTTCTCGTGCCATATTCCCTGTAATTTTCATTAAAGAAGGCAAAATCTATGCATTTAAGACTTTAACAACGTTTTCCCAAAAGTATACCAAGTATTTCAAATTTAAGCAATGCAGGCGTGCGCATGTGATTGCATGAGCGTAATGACGATATCATCTTGTCTACACTATTTTACTCATATGCACGTGCACGCACGTGCATGATGACCATACCTTCTTGTAGGAGTCCATTATGTCTGTCTATGTTCTTAATCCCATCCTGTTTGGTTGAAAAACAAGGGAGTTATAGCCATTTAAGGTTTAAGCCAATCAGATTGCAGCGCACGTGCATGCGCGTGTTTTCATGACAATTATTATATATCTTATTGTAGGAAATCTTAAAGTATGCCTATCTTTTAAATTTCAAAGCATTTTGTAAATCAACAGAAAAGATATTGAGATTTTTGTGTCAGCCAATCAGAGCAAAGCGCACGTGCACGCACGTGCATGCATGTGAATGGTAACCATACCATCTTGTAGTAGTCCTTTATGTCTATCTATGTTCTAAATCCCATGCTGTTTGGTTGAAAACCAAGGGAGTTATAGTCATTTAAAGTTTCAGCCAATCAGATTGCAGCGCACGTGCATGCGCGTGATTTCATGAAAAATTTTATATATCATATTGTAGTACATCCTAATACATGTCTATGTTATAAATTTCAAAGCATTTCATCATAAAACAAAAAAGATATTAAGATTTCTGTTTCAGCCAATCAGAGCAAAGCGCACGTGCATGCGCGTGAGTTCATGCAAATTTGACCATGTCATCTTATCTACACAACTTATATATCTTTATATAATGAGTTTCAAAACATTTTATCAAAAAATATAAAAGTTACAACCATATTAAATATATCAGTCAGTTTACTCATTGCACGCGCCCGCACGTGCATGCGAATGCGCGCAAAATGACCTTCGTTCGGCACATCTACACAACATGCCTACTAACCCTAAAAAGGTTTTAACTTAGTTTGGTGAACAGTTTCTGAGAACACTTCCGGACAAAAAAGTACCGGAGAAGAAATAAGAAGAAAAAAGAATAATAATAATAACTAGGGCTAATTGTAACGGGAACCGTTACAGATGTTCCCCAAACGCTCCCCAACTCCCTTTTAGTGCCATATTCCCTGTAAGCCTTATTAAATAAGACAACATCTGTGCATTTTTGACTTTAACAACGTTTTCCCAAAAGGATAACAATTATATTCAAATTTTAACATTGCACGCGTGCCCATGTGAATGCACGTGCATAATGATCATATAATCTTGTCTACACTTTCTATATAATAAAATATACTTTATATGAGGTATTTAGTCCAAAAGTATTAAAAATCACTCATTCAAGTGTATTTTCAATTTCACTCATTCCAAATGCACGCACATGCGTGCACGTGCATGATGACCATACCTTCTTGTAGGAGGCCTTTATATCTATCTTTGTTCTAAATCCCATCCTGTTTGGTTGAAAACCAAGGGAATTATAGCCATTTCAAGTTTCAGCCAATCAGATTGCAGCACACGTGCATCCACGTGATTTCAAGAATTTTTTTCTAAATCATATTGTAGAATATCCTAATGCATATCTATGTTTTAAATTTCAAAGCATTTCGTCAAAAATCAAAGGAGATATGGCCATTTAAAGTTTCAGCCAATCAGATTGCAGCACACGTGCATGCACGTGATTTCTTGAAATTTTTTGTATATCATGTTGCAGGATATCCTAATGCACGACTATAATTTAAATTTCAAAGCATTTGGTCAAAAAATAAAGGAGATATAGCCATTTAAAGTTTCAGCCAATCAGATTGCAGCGCACGTGCATGCACGTGATTTCATGAAATTTTTTCCATATTATATTGTAGGATATCCTAATTCATGACAATGTTAAAAATTTCAAAGCATTTCGTCGGAAAACAAAAGAGATATTGAGATTTTTGTTTCAGCCAATCAGAGGAAGGCGCACGTGCATGCGCGTGAGTTCATGCTAATTTGACAGTGTCATATTATTAACACTTTTAATATATCCTTATGTAATGACTTTCAAAGCATTTCATCAAAAAATATAAAAGTTATAGCTATATTAAGTATATCAGTCAATTCACTCATTTCACGCGCACGCACGTGCAGGCGTATGCGCGCAAAATGACCTTCGTTCCGCACACCTACACTACACACCTATTAACCCTAAAAAGGTTTTAGCTCAGTTGGGTGAACAGTTTCTGAGAACACTCGCGGACAAAAAAGTACCGGAGAACAAATAAGAAAAAAAATAATAACTAGTGCTAATTGTAACGGGGACCGTTACAGATGTTCCCCAAACGCTCCCCAACTCCCTTTTGGTGCCATATTCCCTATAAGCTTCATTAAATAAGACAAACTCTATGCATTTGAGATGTTAACAACGTTTACCCAGAAGTGTACCAATTTCATTCAAATTTTAGCATTGCACGTGTGCGCATCTGAATGCATATGCGTAATGACCATATAATCTTGTCTTTACAATCTATAGATTTTAATATACTAAATATCAAAGTATTTAATCCAAACGTATTAAAAAAATACGCTAATTCAAGTGTATTTTTGATTTTACTCATTTCACGTGCACGCACGTGCTCACATGAGCATGGCGACCATACTTTCTTGTAGAAGTTCATTACATCTATCTATGTTCCAAATCCCATCCTGTTTGCTTGAAAACCAAGGGAGTTATAGCTATTTAAAGCATAAGCCAATCAGATTGCAGCACACGTGCATGCACGCGTTTTCAAAATAATTGCTATATATCTTATTGTAGGATATCCTAATACATGCCTATATTTAAAATTTTCAAAAGAGTTCGTCAAAAAACAAGAAAGATATTGAGACTTTAGTTTCAGCCAATCAGAGCGAAGCGCACGTGCATGCGCGTGAGATCTTGCTTTTTTGACCATTTCATCTTGTCTATGCTTCTAATATATACTTTTAATATGAGTTTTAAAGCATATCATCAATAATTTAAATAGTTACATCTGTATCAATTATATTGGACATTTCTCGTGTTGCACGTGCGAGCTCTTGCAAGCACACGTGCATGCTCATGCTTTCATGATATTTCTTTTATTACGGGCTGTAGATCTCCCTAATGTATGACTATGTTCAAAATTTCAAATGATTTTATAAAAAAACAAGAAAGATATTGAGACTTTAGTTTCAGCCAATCAGAGCGAAGCGCACGTGCTTGCACGTGCGATCTTGCTATTTTGACCATGTCATCTTGTGCATACTACTCATATATCCTTACATTATGAGTTTCAAAACATTTCGTCTAAAAATAGAAAAGTTACCGTTATATCCATTATATATTGGTCATTTCAAGTTTTGCACGTGCGCGCTCTTGCAAGCACGTGCGCGCAAAATGACCTTGATTCCGCAAATCTACATAACATGCCTACTTACCCTAAAAAGGTTTCCCCTTAATCGGATGTGTACTTTCCAAGATCATTCGCGGACAAAATTTTCCCGAGAAGAAAAATAATAATAATAATAATAATAATAATAAGAAACAGAGTAAAAACAATATGTTCCCCAACTTCGTTTGGGGAACATAATAACTAGTGCTAATTGTAACGGGAACCGTTACAGATGTTCCCCAAACGCTCCCCAACTCCCTTCTCGTGCCATATTCCCTGTAAGTTTCATTTAAGAAGGCAAAATCTATACACTTAAGACGTAAACAACGTTTTCCCAAAAGTATACCAAGTATTTCAAATTTAAGCAATGCAGGCGTGCGCATATGATTGCATGAGCGTAATGACGATGTCATCTTGTCTACACTATTTTACTCATTTGCACGTGCACGCACGTGCATGATGACCATACCTTCTTATAGGAGTCCATTATGTCTGTCTATGTTCTTAATCCCATCCTGTTTGGTTGAAAAACAAGGGAGTTATAGCCATTTAAAGTTTAAGCCAATCAGATTGCAGCGCACGTGCATGCGCGTATTTTCATGACAATTATTATATATCATATTGTAGGACATCCTAAAATATGCTTATGTTTTAAATTTCAAAGCATTTTGTAAAAAAACAGAAAAGATATTGAGATTTTTGTTTCAGCCAATCAGAGCAAAGCGCACGTGCACGCACATGCATGCATGTGAATGGTGACCATACCTTCCTGTAGGAGTCCTTTATGTTTAGCTATGTTGTAAATCCTATGCTGTTTGGTTGAAAAACAAGGGAGTTTTACTCATTTAAAGTTTCAGCCAATCAGATTGCAGCGCACGCGCGTGCGCGTGATTTCATGAAAAATTTTATATATCATATTGTAGTACATCCTAATGCATGTCTATGTTATAAATTTCAAAGCATTTCATCATAAAACAAAAAGGATATTGAGATTTCTGTTTCAGCCAATCAGAGCAAAGCGCACGTGCATGCGCGTGAGTTCATGCAAATTTGACCATGTCATCTTATCTACACAACTTATATATCTTTATATAATGAGTTTCAAAACATTTTATCAAAAAGTATAAAAGTTACAACCATATTAAATATATCAGTCATTTTACTCATTGCACGCGCCCGCACGTGCATGCGAATGCGCGCAAAATGACCTTCGTTCGGCACATCTACACAACATGCCTACTAACCCTAAAAAGGTTTTAACTTAGTTTGGTGAACAGTTTCTGAGAACACTTCCGGACAAAAAAGTACCGGAGAAGAAATAAGAAGAAAAAAGAATAATAATAATAATAACTAGTGCTAATTGTAACGGGAACCGTTACAGATGTTCCCCAAACGCTCCCCAACTCCCTTTCGGTGCCATATTCCCTGTAAGCTTCATTAAATAAGACAAACTCTGTGCATTTTTGACTTTAACAATGTTTTCCCAGAAGGATACCAATTATATTCATTTTTTAGCATTGCACCCAAGCGCATGTGAATGCATGTGCGTTATGACCATATCATCTTGTCTACACTTTTTATATATTTTAATATACTATATATTAAAGCATTCAGTCCAAAAGTAATAAAAATCACTCATTCAAGAGTATTTTTAAATATCAAATGTTTCAAATGCACGCACGTGCGTGCACGTGCATGATGATCATACCTTCTTGTAGGAGTCCATTACATCTATCTATGTTCAAAATCCCATCCTGTGTGGTTGAAAAACAAGGGAGTTATAGCCATTTAAAGTTTCAGCCAATCAGATTGCAGCACACGTGCATGCTCGTGATTTCATGATTTTTTTATATCATTTTGTAGGATATCCTAATGCATGACTGTATTTTAAATTTCAAAGAATTTCGTCAAAAAACAAAGGAGAAATAGCCATTTAAAGTTTCAGCCAATCAGATTGCAGCACACGTGCATGCGCGTTATTACATGATTTTTTTTTCTATATCATTTTGTAGGATATCCTAATGCATGACTATATTTTAAATTTCAAAGAATTTCGTCAAAAAACAAAGGAGAAATAGCCATTTAAAGTTTCAGCCAATCAGATTGCAGCACACGTGCATGCGCGTGATTTCATGATTTTTTTCTGCAACATTTTGTAGGATATCCTAATGCATGACTATATTTTAAATTTCAAAGAATTTTGTCAAAAAACAAAGGAGATATTGCCAATTAAAGTTTCAACCAATCAGCTTGCAGCACGTGCACATGCGCATGCTTTCATGAAAATTCTTATATATCATGCGGTAGATCTTCATAATGTAGGACTATGTTCAAAATTTCAAAGGATTATGACAAGAAAGAAGAAAGATATTGAGACTTTAGTTTCAGCCAATCAGAGCGAAGTGCACGTGCATGCGCGTGAGATCTTACTATTTTGACCATGCTATCTTGTCTATACTTCTAATGTATCCTTACATTATGAGTTTCAAAAAATTTCATCAAAAAATAGAAAAGTTACGGCAATATCCATTATATTGGTAATTTCACCTGTTGCACGTGCGCGCTCTTGCAAGCACGTGCGCGCAAAATGACCTTTGTTTGGCAACTCTACATAACATGCCTACTGACCCTAAAAAGGTTTCACCTAAATCGGATGTGTAGTTTACAAGATCACTCGTGGACAAAATTTTCCCAGGAAGAAGAAAAATAATAATAAGAATAATAATAATAAGAAACAGAGTAAAAACAATATGTTCCCCAACTTCGTTTGGGGAACATAATAATAACTAGAAACGATCTCGTTGCGAGCAACGAGAGGTCTTCCGTCCGATTCTGAAATAAAAAAAGAGAAATCTAGCTGAAAAAGTCATTAAAAAATATCGGTCACAGGGGGGATCGAACCCGGGTCGCCCGCGTGAAAATCCAACGCGTTAACCATTACGCCATCGGGAACGCCGCTTCAAATTTTTAAATGCGAATATCTCGAGATTGGCTTTTTCATTTCTAAAACAAATTGCACATTTGGCATTCTGTAAAGAGTCTCTATTACCCCTATTAAAATCAAAGAAAAATAATGAAAAACAAAAAAGTTGAAAATTTTGACTTTTTTTAATTCGCTTCCGGTACCGACCGGAAGTACTGACGACACACGAAAAGGACATTCCGCATATCTAGAAGTCATGCCCTATGTTCTCCAACAAGTCTCCAGTTCATATCTTTAGTAGTTCTTTAGATCTCGAACTGACAAAATTTCATTTTAAAATCAGGAAAATGGCCATAACTTGGCACCGAAAGCGGATTGTTCCCAAATTCTTCCAAATGTAACAATGGCATATGAGAGCTCATCATCCCTGAAAATTTGATGAAAAACCGATGAATAGTTCTCGAGATATCGCGTGCACAAAATTTGTCTAAAAAATAAGAATAATAATAATAATAATAATAATAATAAGAAACAGTAGAATCACTATAAGGTCTTCCGTGAAGACGGAAGACCTTAATAACTAGAAACGATCTCGTTGCGAGCAACGAGAGGTCTTCCGTCCGATTGTGAAATAAAGAACGAAAAATCTAGCTGAAAAAGTCGTAAAAAAATATCAGTCCCACGGGGGATCGAACCCGGGTCGCCCGCGTGAAAATCCAACGCGCTAACCATTACGCCATCGGGAACACCGCTTCAAATCTTTAAATGCCAATTTCTGGAGATTGGATTCTTTAATTCTAAAACAAATTACACATTCCGCATTCATTTAAGAGTCTCTATTAACCCTATAAAAATCAAAGAAAAATAATGAAGAACAAAAAAGTTGAAAATTTTGATTTTTTTAATTCGCTTCCGGTAGCGGCCGGAAGTACTGACGACACACGAAAAGGACATTCCGCATATCTAGAAGTCATGCCCTATGCTCTCCAATAAGTCTCCAGTTCATATCTTTAGTAGTTCTTTAGATCTCGAACTGACAAAATTTCAATTTAAAATCAGGAAAATGGCCATAACATGGCACCAAAAGAGAGTTGTTCCAAAATTCTTCCAAAATTATCAATGGCATACAAGAGCGCATCATCCCTGAAAGTTTGATGAAAAACCGATGAATAGTTCTCGAGATATCGCGTGCACAAAATTTGTCTAAAAAATAAGAATAATAATAATAATAATAAGAAACAGTAGAATCACTATAAGGTCTTCCGTGAAGACGGAAGACCTTAATAATAATAATAAGAAACAGAGTAAAAACAATATGTTCCCCAACTTCGTTTGGGGAACATAATAAGAAACAGAGTAAAAACAATATGTTCCCAAACTCCGTTTGGGGAACATAATAATAATAATAATAACTAGAGCAAAGCTCGTTGCAAAGCAACGAGTAGGTCTTCCGTCCTGTTCGACCGGAAGTAGCTTTCATTTTTAACAAAAATTAGAAATAACGCAAAAAATGGGTTGAATCATCTAAAACTATGTTAATTAATGCAAAAATAAGCCAGTTTTTGCTACTTCCGGTTTGACTGGAAGTGACGACGACGGACGGAAAATTAATTTTTATGCTCCCAGAGACATATGTTACCCAAAAACTTCCCAAGCTAGGCAAAAATACGCGTTTTCCGACCACTTCCGGTTTTGCCGGAAGTGACGACGCCGGACGTATTTTGAAGACGCCAAAAGATTAAGCTTAACATTTTGGACAACTTTGCTTCTTTGATGTATTACAAATTCTCGATACGTTTTGAGATATAAAGAAAAAACTTTCGGCCCCTCTAGGCCCTTAATTTTAGGGGCCAGCCCTTTTTACAAGATATCATTTGAAAGATCTGGAAATTCTACACTTCTTTTGTTCTATATGTTTTAACAAAATATTTCCAGGTAAAAAGCTATCGTAGAAAAGATGTTAAAAATTTTGAAATTCGCGATAGGTCTATTTTCGGGCCATAGCGAGCGTCGGCGCTTCGTACTTCCGGTAGTTGTGATATACAAAAGGCACTTCTCCAAAGTTTGCTCTAGCATCCCTCAAAAATTCACACTTCTATCTTCAATGATTTTTGAGAACATTGCCGGACAAAGTGACCCTCTAAAAATGACAAAATCGCAGAAATCTCCGAACCGGAAGTGACGTCATCAAAACAAAAAAATATATATCTAGATTTTTTGATGTTCTATCATTCCTGAAAGTTTCATGAAAATCGATCAAGGCGTTTTCGAGAACTCGCGTGCACAAAATATGTAAGAAAAAAAATAATAAAAACTGTGGAAAAGAAACCTAAGAATAACAGAAAGGTCTTCCGCTGAAGACGGAAGACCTTAATAATAATAATAAGAAACAGAGTAAAAACAATATGTTCCCCAACTTCGTTTGGGGAACATAATAATAATAATAAGAAACCGAGTAAAAACAATATGTTCCCAAACTTCGTTTGGGGAACATAATAAGACAGCAAAATTCAGATTCTCATTTCTCTACTAGGATTTTTACATCGGGTTCGGAGTTGGTTTTATTCAGAAAGACAGGACTGGGTTCAAGGCGACTAGGGGTACCACACCGGTAATTGACCAATCAAAATGAACTTAGTCAATTGTAGATCCATACATATAAAGCCGATTTTCCTTTCTTTTGAGAGTTTTTTTTAATTTCCTTCCAGGCCATTTTGACAACTCTGGTACCTGTGCCTAGGAAATTTTATCTACTCTGTAAATAAATAGTTTTTTGACAGGAACTATTTTTCTAGGGCATAAGAGGCTACTTCCTGGGGTGCTTTTGAGATGTTTATAAAGACATTGAAAACACGTGGATTTGAGGGTAGCCCTGTTTGCAGATGCAAATAAATCAGAAAATGTCGTGTACGTACCCTGGTTTTTTGGTGTCAGCTAAGGTGACAGGTATTGTTTAACACCCCCTCATTAATATTTTTTCATGAATTCAAACACCTGATGTTTTACGGGAAAGAAACGTGTATTGCTTTTTAATATACCGAAACTCGCTATTTCTGGGGATTGTGTAATTCTAAAAAAAATTCAGATAAATTTCAATGGTAAAATAAAAGAAGAATGCTTGGTATTAAAATATTAATTCATATCAGTAGAATTGAATGCTATTAACGACATCTGGAGAAATAGGCTTTAAAAGGTTTATATCATATCTTTGTTCGTCTGCACTTAAATTTCAAACACGACAGAATTTGTAATTTTTGCCGTAAAAATTCATAATTTCTATATACTTTAAAGACTTACCGTAAAACTTTCAGGAAACTTTCTATGAAGTCTTTTCTGTACCTTAAGTGAAATTTTATGTCGATCCCAGGTGTTGATTGAGTTTCAGAGAAATTTTCTACGTTGCTATTGATATATTTTTTTTAAGGAGAGGGGGGGGGGGGCGGTGGACTTATTTCTTCTTAGCATTTGTTAAAGTGAGTTTGTAGATACATCTACGAACTTGAGCTGGATTGTGACCTTTGGGTCGAGGGGTCAAAGGTCAAGGTCAAAGTTCAAGGTCATCAAAGCATTACATAAAGAAATATAAAACTAACGGCCATATCAAGTATACAAGTCATTTGATCATTGCACGCGCGCGCAGGTGCAATGCATGAGGCCATATCATCGTGACTACACTTTTAACATGTTTCTATTCTTTGAATTTCGAAACGTTTCATAAAAAATTTACGACTATATCAAGTAAATTGGTCATTTAACGCATTGCGCGCGCACACGTGCATGCATGTCCTTGCATTCAAGTTTGATGGTAGCATAATGTAGGAATCCGTCATATCTATTCATATTCTAAATTTCATCCTGTTTTGTTGAGAATCAAAAAAGTTATAAGGCATTTAAAGTTTAAGCCAATCAGATCGCAGCACACGTGCATGGGCGTGGTCTATTGACAATTTTTATATATCATATTTTAGGACGTCTTAAGGTATGATTATCTTTTTAAATTCAAAGTATTTTGTCGAAAAACAAGTAAAATATTGAGATTTTTGTTTCAGCCAATCAGAGCAAAGCGCACGTGCACGCACGTGCATCCATGTGCATGATGACCACAAATTCTTGTAGGAGTCTATTATGTCTGTCTATGTTCTAAATCCCATCCTGGTTGGTTGAAAAACAAGGGAGTTACAGCCATTTGAAGTTTAAGCCAATCAGATTGCAGCGCACGTGCATGCGTGTGCTTTCATGACAAATGTTACATATCATATTGTAGGACATCCCAAAGTATGCTTATATTTTAAATTTCATACCATTTCGTCAAAAAACAGAAAAGATATTGAGATTTTTGTTTCAGCCAATCAGAGCGAAGCGCACGTGGATGCGCGTGAGTTCTTGCTAATTTGACAGTGTCACATTTTCTACACTATTAATATATCCTTATATAATGAGTTTCAAAGCATTTCATAGAAAATTGTTAAAGTTATGGCTATATTAAATATATTAGTCATTTCACTCATTTCACGCGCCCGCACGTGCAGGCGTATGCGCGCAAAATGACCTTCGTTCCGCACACCTACACTACACACCTATTAACCCTAAAAAGGTTTTAGCTTAGTTGGGTGAACAGTTTCTGAGAACACTCGCGGACAAAAAAGTACCGGAGAACAAAGAAGAAAAAAAAGAATAATAATAATAATAATAATACTAGAAACGAAACTCGTTGCGAGCAACGAGAGGTCTTCCGTCCGATTCTGAAAAAAACCGTTAAATCAAACTGAAAAAGTGATTTTTAAAAATCGGACATAAAGGGGATTGAACCTGGGTGGCCAGCGTGAAAACTTGATACCCATGACACCTTCGGAAACCCGCTTCATATTTAAAATGCGATATCGCGAGATTGCTTATTTTGATTCTAACAAAAATTACATTTTTTTTACATTCAGTGTGGTATTATAAAATGAAAGCTAGCTTGCAAAAATTTGCCCAAGAATATCACATCGAAATTTGTTACTTGATTTTAAGAGTATTTTTTAGGAGATATAATCTATCACTGACGAACAAATGATACTGTTTACTTTCTTTTATTCGATATGTATTCAACTTTCTATTCCATGCAACTCCATATACAGGCATGCCAATGCTATCTATTACTGCACTTCTGTTGTCATTTGTCTACTAAATAAGTCGGGTCACGATACATTTTTTCGCACCAAACATCATGAGTAGTTCTTAAAGCTATTCCTTTGAAATGTTTGATCTATTGAATGGATGTGATAGCTTCAATAGAATATAGAAATATATGTTCGTAACACCGGAATTTCGAGCTTTAGAAAGTATATTTATCACATTGTACAAATATAATATCGTATACAGCCAAGTAACATTAAAGCAGTGAATTCGGTAAAAATTTTCCACAAATTTTGTATCCTGTTTACCCCCAAAGTGGACTCTTTCGATTAGTTACAGATTCATGAAAAGACTTGAATGTTTCGCTGAAAAAAAATCTCCAACGGTCAAGGAATCAGATACTATTCATGTTCAATAACTTGCATTTATTACAAAAATATTCAGACAGAAGCAATTCTAATAGACTTTTGAGGAAACCTCGGATTAAAACTATAATCTGAAACATAAATGCAACGTAATTTTGACGTGACAATCCAATGAATCCTTTACATGTCATTGATCTTTATGGTAGAAGTTTCTTTCATCCAAACGCTCGGCTGACCTTCTAGACCTGACTTGCCTAATGGCGGAGTTTACTGAGACAGCCGCCATCTTGGACCCACTTCAGCTTTTCAAATGCGAATATCAAGTGTGTGGATTGATCAATTCTAAAATAAATTATATATTAGGCCTTTCCAGTAGGGTCTCCTTTAATGTTAATTATATCAAAGAAAAATATTGAAAAACAAAAAAGTTGAAAAAATGCATATTTTTAATTCGCTTCCTGTAGCGACCGGAAGTACTGACGACGCAAACGAAGTCAAAATTGCACATCTATAACTCATGGTCTATCATCTCTAACAAGTCTCCAGTTAATATCTTGAGCCGTTTCCGAGAACATTCGAAGACAAAATTGCATTTTAAAATCAGGAAATTGCCCATAACTTGGCACTGGTTGGGAATTTTCCAACAAACGGAATTTTATATAAAATTCATATAATGACCTATAATATCTGAAATTTGCAATGAAATCCACTGAATAGTTTACGAGAAATCGCCTGCACAAAATTTGGTCAGAAGAAAAAAGAATAATAATAATAATAATAAGAAACAATAGAATCACTAGAAGGTCTTCCGTGAAGACGGAAGACCTTAATAATAATAATAAGAAACCGAGTAAAAACAATATGTTCCCAAACTTCGTTTGGGGAACATAAAAATAGAAAAATACAAAGCACAAGTTTAATGCATTTTCTCACAAGAGTTATCGTCCGTCGAACGAAAATTTCCCAAAAGAAACTGGGAAAAAAAAATTTCTACTGAAACTTCAAAATGTGTTTGATTTGAACAGTTGAAATTTATTTTTAAAGAGTAATTTAAAAGCTTCATTTGGTTCATAACACAATTCAATATTGCATGAATGTTCGGGAAGTATGATTTACCCGACAAAGCCTTCGGGGATGTGATTTTCCTCCCTGATTATCTTACTGACAAACGTGTGTCTCAGGACATAAAAATCCCTGTGTGTGTCATAAATGTGTAATTTAATGCGGTGCTTTTACATAATCCGAATTATGGAATAAATTCGAAATGACAAAATTAGAACACTGTAAAAATAGGCAGAATTATCGGTTTATCCTATTGCTTCAAGTTTCATCTGTTCACTGCAAGAAATATGGTTCTGTTCCTTGGTAAGATGTTATCATCCTAATCCTGTTATACATGTATACATGTACTTTAGAGTCTGCCTTTCACTGACCAATGTCACTTTGATTTAGAACATCCCTGGATGGTCAATTAAAAACTTTGACCAGCAGATTCCCTGGACACTTCGGGTTTTGAGCACTATACACATACCTTGAAATTGAATAGAAATGTAAAAGATACAAAAAAGAGGGGATAAACCATAGCGGACTCAGATTAAGATGTGAGGCTAGATCTCCGGTGTATCACCTACCTTGAGCTGGATAAGTTACTTTATCTTTTCGGACTGTTTTGATAGTATACGAGGACGGTTCAAAAATTACGCGGACTCTGCATTTATTTACTCTTACAGACGTCATATAGTTTTGAAATTTCACAGAAATATGTATCTTAAGGTTTCCAATAAATTTTGGGCAAAGTTTCTGTATTTTAAAAATTTCTCCTAAAATTATCGCTGAGTTGATATCGTTGATGAAGATGTACGGAGCACAACAAATAATTTAAAACAAAAGTATGCGGAGTCCAAAATTTACTAGGAACTCATTCATTTTCTATAATTCGCTCAAATTTCTCAAATGTATCTTTATATAATTGTTCTATTACTTGTTTGTAGATTTCTGACGTGATATTTGAAGTATTGACAGAAATATAGTGCGGATGCAATTCCTGTGAAAACGACTGTGAAAATGACGTCTCCTGAATTGACGGAGCACCACAATTTTATTAAATTAGGCGTAATGCTCGAGATATCGCCAACATAGATTCAAAATGTGCATAATAAAAGATGTAATAAACTTGGGTATTAGTGACATTTGTCTACAAATAGCAAATTGGAATTTTAGACCGTTATACCTCTGTAAAAAAGGCTATGCGGGAGGGCGGGACGAATCTTATAGGCGAAAACTTTATCCGGACTGTTAAGAACGTGATTGAGAGTGATCCAATGTCACACTGTATCTCATAAGTACCAGCAGTCTTTGGTTTTAAAACAAAAAGGAGTATGTTTTTCATTTTTATAGATTTTAAGCTTGACAAGAAATGGTGTATGGATGTTGAAAAGAGAGAATAGGTAACTCAAACTGTACGTACAGGAACTCCTGGGAAAATGTTGAGAAAATAAAAGTTCTTTTTTTTATAATGTCCGTGACGACGAAGATTTTGCTGCTCCGTGACATAATGATATGTCCTGATAAATCACCCAAAATTGATATAAATTTACAACTTTTTGATATAAAATTTTGAAGACAATATACATGTATGTAAAGATTCTTTTATATCATGTGTGACAATTTGCCCGAATATGTCGTCAAATATTTTTTTTCTGTGCAACAAGTCCGCGTAATTTTTGAACGGCCCTCGTATTTTTATATAACAAATCTATACTATCATTTCATTTGGGATTTTAACTGCCGTGTTATTAGTCCCCTACCGGTGAAACCGGGGGGGACTATAGGTTTCCTCTGCGTCCGTCCGTCCGTCTGTCTGTCCCCGTCAGTCTGTCCCACTTGGTTTTCCACACTTTTTTTCTAAACGCTTGCAGATATTGAGCTGAATTTTGGTATGTGAGTGTATCTTAATGAGTTACAGATCAAGTTTGAATTTCGCTTCGCTTCATTGATTTTTGACAGAATTATGGCATTTTGAATATTTTTCATAATCGCTTATTGAGATCGGGTTCGAACTGCGCTAACTTCCGATTGTCGACAAAAATATGAAGCGAGGAAAGGACGTTGAGAAATGAGTTGAATTTTTGTCTTAATGTGGATTATTTTATTAGTTTTAAGGCATTTACAACTTGAAAATCTTTCAGTTTTACCTTGGACATGACTTTTGCATATTATAAAATGACATCCTGAAGAAAAATGGGAGTCCGGTAGAGGACATGTATTGCTTATGCAATACTCTCAGAATGCTTGTTTTTAGCTCACCTGAGCTGAAAGCTCAAGTGAGCTTTTCTGATCACCCGGTGTCCGTCGTCCGTCCGTCTGTCTGTCCGTCCGTCCGTCCGTCTGTAAACTTTTCACATTTTCAACTTCTTCTCAAGAACCACTGAGCCAATTTTAACCAAACTTGGTACAAAGCATCCTTGGGTGAAGGGAAATTTAAATTGTTAAAATCAAGGGCCAAGACCTCTTCCAAGGGGAGATAATCAAGAAAATACGAAAATAGGGTGGGGTCATTAAAAAATCTTCTTCTCAAGAACCACTGGGCCAGAAAAGCTGAAATTTATGTGGAAGCATCCTGGAGTAATGTAGATATTAAATTGTTAAAATCATGACCCCCGGGGGTAGGGCGGGGCCACAATAGGGAATCCAAGTTTTACATAGAAATATATAGAACAAATCTTTAAAAATCTTCTTCTCAAGAACCACTGGGCCAGAAAAGCTGAAACTTATATGGAAGCATCCTGGGGTAGTGTAGATATTAAATTGTAAAAATCATGACCCCCGGGGGTAGGGCGGGGCCATAATAGGGAATCCAAGTTTTACCTAGAAATATATAGAATAAATCTTTAAAAATCTTCTTCTCAAGAACCACTGGGCCAGGAAAGCTGCAACTTAAGTGGAAGCATCCTTGGGTAGTGTAAATATTAAATTGTTAAAATCATGACCCCCGGGGGTAGGGCGGGGCCACAATAGGGAATCCAAATTTTACATAGAAATATATAGAACAAATCTTTTAAAAATCTTCTTCTCAAGAACCACTGGGCCAGGAAAACTGCAACTTAAGTGGAAGCATCCTTGAGTAGTGTAGATATTAAACTGTTAAATCATGACCCCCGGGGGTAGGGCGGGGCCACAATAGGGAATCCAAGTTTTACATAGAAATATATAGAACAAATCTTTTAAAAATCTTCTTCTCAAGAACCACTGGACCAGGAAAGCTGCAACTTAAGTGGAAGCATCCTTGGGTAGTGTAGATATTAAATTGTTAAAATCATGACCCCCGGGGGTAGGGCGGGGCCACAATAAGGAATCCAAGTTTTACATAGAAATATATAGAACTAATGTTTAAAAATCTTCTTCTCAAGAACCACTGGGCCAGGAAAGCTGAAACTTATGTGGAAGCATCCTTGGGTAGTGTAGATGTTAAATTGTAAAAATCATGACCCCCGGGTGAGGGCGGGGCAACAATAGGGAATCCAAGTTTTACATAGAAATATATAGAACAAATCTTTAAAAATCTTCTTCTTAAGAACCAGTGCGCCAGGAAAGCTGCATCTTTTATGGAAGCATCCTGGGGTAGTGTAGATATTAAATTGTTAATATCATGACCCCCGGGGGTAGGGCGGGGCCACAATAGGGAATCCAAGTTTTACATAGAAATATATAGAACAAATCTTTAAAAATCTTCTTCTCAAGAACCACTGGGCCAGGAAAGCTGAAACGTATATGGAAGCATCCTTGGGTAGTGTAGATATAAAATTGTTAAAATCGTGACCCCCGGGGGTAGGGCGGGGCCACAATAGGGAATTCAAGTTTTACATAGAGATTTATTGAACAAATCTTTT
>NW_026921103.1:0-17835 GCF_032062105.1 Saccostrea cuccullata
CCCCGGGGTCATTATTTGAACAATTTAGAATCTACATTATACCAGGATGCTTCCACATAAGTTTCAGCTTTTCTGGCCCAGTGGTTCTTGAGAAGAAGATTTTCAAAGAATTTTCCTACATATTTCTATATAAAACTTTGATTCCCCATTGTGGCCCCGCCCTTCCTCCAGGGGTCATTATTTGAACAATTTAGAATCTACACTACATCAGGATGCTTCCACATAAGTTTCAGCTTTTCTGGCCCAGTGGTTCTTGAGAAGAAGATTTTGAAAAATTTTTCCTATATATTTCTATTTAAAACTTTGATTCCCCATTGTGGCCCCGCCCTTCCCCCGGTGGTCATTATTTGAAAAATTTAGAATCTACATTAAACCAGGATGCTTCCACATAAGTTTCAGCTTTTCTGGCCCAATGGTTCTTGAGAAGAAGATTTTCAAAGATTTTCCCTATATATTTCTATATAAAACTTTGATTCCCCATTGTGGCCCCGCCCTTCCCCCGGGGTCCATTATTTAAACAATTTAGAATCTACATTATACCAGGATGCTTCCACACAAGTTTCAGCTTTTCTGGCCCAGTGGATCTTGAGAAGAAGATTTTCAAAGAATTTTCCTACATATTTCTATATAAAAATTTGATTCCCCATTGTGGCCCCGTCCTTCCCCCCGGGGTCATTATTTGAACAATTTGGTATGTACATTATACCAGGATGCTTCCACTTAAGTTTCAGCTTTTCTGGCCCAGTGGTTATTGAGAAGAAGATTTTCAAAGAATTTCCCTATACATTTCTATGTAAAACTTTGATTCCCCATTGTGGTCCCGCCCTTCCCCCGGGGGTCATTATTTGAACAATTTAGAATCTACATTATACCAGGATGCTTCCACATAAGTTTCAGCTTTTCTGGCCCAGTGGTTCTTGAAAAGAAGATTTTCAAAGATTTTCTCTATATATTTCTATATAAAACTTTGATTCCCCATTGTGGCCCCGCCCTTCCCCCAAAGATTTTCCCTATATATTCCTATGTAAAATTTTGATCGCCAATTGTGGCCCGCCTTTACCCCAGGGGTCATGATTTGAACTAGCTGCAGATCTGTAGCGTTATGGTTTTATATATTTGTCTCTGACCATAATGCTACAGATCCCGTAATGCAAAAAAGGTGCAATTTACGGCGCAAGATTTTCTGCGCACATTGGGAAGAATTTCTCAATTTTCCACCATCGGTCAATTAAACACCTTTCACTTCCAAATTCTAGGCACATTATTTAACTAATCTGTATATTTTATTCATCTCCGAACCCTTTATATTCGTCTCTACAAGTGATAAACTCGCTTGATTAAAATTATTTGTTAGATTGCTGAAAATTCACTTCAAGCGAGTTTATTGCCTGTAGAGACAACTATAAATGGTTGGAAGGTGGATAAAATATACATATTGGATACAGAATGTGTCTAGAATTAGGGAGTGAAAGGTAGTTGATTAACCAATGCTAGAAAGTGGAGAAAATCTCCCCAAAAATGCGCAAAAAATATTGCGCCGTAAATTGCACCTTTTCTGCATTACGGGGTCAGTAGCGTTTTGGTCAAAGACAAAATAATAATATGAAACCATAACGCTACAGATCTGCAGCTAGATTTGAACAAATTTGAATCTACTCTACCTGAATATACTTCCATATAAAAAATGACTAACCATGACTTTGCTGTTCTTAAGAAGAAGATTTTTAATGATCTTTTCCTATGTAAAACTTTGACTCCCCATTGTGGCACCGCCCTAACCCGGGGGGTCATGATTTGAACAAATTTGAATCTACACAACCTGAGGATGCTTCCATAAAAATATGACCAATCATAACTTTTCTGTTCCTCATCAGAAGATTTTTAAAGATTTTCCTGATATATACCAATGTAAAACTTTGACCTTCCATTGTGGCCCTGCTCTACACCGGGGGACATGATTAGAACAATCTTGAATCTGCACTACCTGAGGATACTTTTATATAAATATGAACAATCATGACTTTGCTATTCTCAAGAAGATTTTCCCTATATATTCCTATATGAAACTTCGTTCATTATGGCCCTGCCCTACCCCCAGGGGTTATGATTTGTACAACCTTGAATCAACATTACATGAAGATGTTTCCATATAAGTTTCATCTTTTCTGGCCCAGCGGTTCTTGAGAAGAAGATTTTTAAAAGATGCCATTAATTTTTCACCAATTTTTAATTTAATATTTCCCCTTGGAATAGTGTGTGGCCCTTCTTTTGAACAAACTTACATCCCCTTAACCCAAGGATACTCTGTGTCAAGTTTGGTTGAAATTGGCCCAGTGATTCTTGCGGCGAAGATGAAAATGTGAAAAGTTAAGATGACAACACCACAACAGACAACGGACAAATTTTGATCAGAAAAGCTCACTTCTTTGGCATGGGTGAGCTAAAAATTAAATGCTGGAAAATGAAAAACAATTTGTGTGTTCTTTTAAATAAATGAGTAAATAAATTATTGCTGACAATGAGACATTTTTTGTGTCTTAAAATCCATTAATACCACCATCAAGCAAATACCTGCCCCCCCTTTTTATAATCTCCTTTTCTTTATCATTCGAAAATTACCATCCCACAGATGTAGCCAAAAACATACACACGAAAAAGGACATTTCTATTATTGATCTTTGTTTTTTTTAGCTAATTTGACAACCTCAGTGGTAGTGACGAAAAAGATGATACATCAGAATTTATCAGGTATCAATACAGTTATGCATCATTGGTTGTCATTTACCTACTTCCCTCGCATTCATTGTTTACTGTCTTTAAAAGTTTTAAAGCAGGGACACACCTGATCACAGAGGTGAGTGATGTTCAAAATGTCTTCCTCTGAGATTTCTGTTCCCATGGAGATTTCAGCTGCTTGTTTCACTTCCTGTTCTATGTCCTCTGGCAGAATGTCAGATAGGTCTGTGCTGACTGCGTTTGTTCTGTAGCCTGCAAAGTTAACAACGAAACGTACATAAATTTTATTTAAAAGTAAAATACATTTCATAAATCAATTGAAATACTTTCTGGAAAAATAACATTATTCTTGCCTGAAAAATATTATATTTATTGTAAGATATTAGTGTAATGCAATGTATCTAAATAACTGACTTGATTACCAGACCTTGATGTCAAATTCATATAAAAGATTACCCATTTTCTTCACAGTCTTAGCATAAGCCAGGTTATCTCCGATTATCTTTGTAAGCTCTGGAAAGTGCCATCCATACCATTCTCTTGACCTCATTATGTAGTTGTTTAATTCCTTGTCAAGGTCATCCAGTAGTGCTGAAATACAAAAGGGACATAGGGGATATATCTCAAGACCCTCAATAATTGATTCTGATTTTATATACTGACACGCAAAAGAAACGCAACAAGCAGTAATCTACAAATGTTTGATTTTTTTATCTTATGATTTTCAAAAGCGAATAAAGTAAGGCTAAACTCACTTTTCAGAACATCAGAAATTTGATAAAAATGTTAAATGTTTATCTGTTTAGTTTACTAAGTAAAATATGACTGTTAAAACAACCCCCTCCCAGCCATTCAAGTAAAACGTGCAAGACTGCCCTAAGCAACAGTTGCAGCCTAATTTCTACGATATAATAGGTTCATTAATATCGAGATCTGAGCGAAGGAATTACTCTTTGGCATTTTTAAATGCCTGTTTTTCAGATGATTAGGTCGAATTTTCTCTAACTTAGAGCAGTGTAGCCACCCTTGGACTTCCGGTACAAGGACTGTCCTTAATGCATATGATACGTAAGACCCTGTTGAGGCGTAATGTAGTGAAATTTTGCATCAGCAACTCTCCATCACCTTCACATTGAAATTTTCCAGCTATAGCAACGGAAATGCATACATAAACCATTTTCAAGTAGCCTTGGCATCGTTACGGGAAACAAAAGGAGAGTTTATTTCTTGAAATATTGCTGCATTACTTATGATGAACAGTATAAAACATTTAAAACTCCATAATATTGCCAATTGTTTTGTTAAGGCCTAAAAAAAAAAAAAAAGTTTGTTTCCTGTAACCCGACCGACCCATTCAAATTACCCCCGGGTGGATTTTTTTTTTCTGACAAATGCCAAAACTTCGTTTGATCAATCAGCTGATTCCATTTATTAAAAAAAGAAAATTAGCTTGTAGCTTAAACTGAGACATAAAATATGTCAACCTAGTTTACATTTACCTTATTTATTAAGAGTAATCATTATTATAACAACTATTTCCCCCTACAACTTGCTGAAGTTCGTTTTCTGCCTCTTGGCAGCCATTTTGGATGCCATGTTGGGTGCCCACTGTAAATATGACACCTAGTATATTCAGTCCGGGGATGTTTGACCATTCATAATCACAAAAAAAAAAAAAAAAAAAAAAAAAAAAAAAAAAAAAAAAATTCCTGACCTACCGACCCTTAATTTTTTGGGAATGTTACAGGAAACGATAATGTTCGACATTGAGTCGAATGTCTTAATTTCCATTATGTTTAGTTATACATGTTTTAACTTACTTAAGTATGTCTTCAAAAGCTTGTGCTTTAATTTCAATAGAAGTAATGAAAACCTCTTTTAAAATTGTATTGTTTTTCTTTATAATTTTGAAAATGATTATTATTAGGACTTACAACACCTGAGTGCCTAGATGACTGTTGAACTAATTGGTGAACAAGAAAAGATGCCAGAAAGGGCAATCCAATACAGATGTCATGATCAAGAATATATACTCTTAACAATGATATGATCAAGAATATGTTAACTTGTAATGATTTAAAATATCTTATCTGTAAATCACTCTTCATTACTTAATTGTTCACACATTATCATCTACACTTATGCTATAAATCTTATCTGTATATTAATCGCCCCCTCTTATCTAACCCCCCTGCTGATTGTAATGACCTGTGTATTGACACTTGATCTTAAGGATCTTGTAATGAACTCCTGATCATCAGGAACGGATCTTGAGTATATATATAGTGCGACAGAATTTTAGAATAAGATAGGAAGATGGAAATATAGAAGACTTAGTAGATAGAACTGTTAGAGATAGATAAAGTTACTCACTTACTTGGACTATTACATAATAATTCTTGGATTTATATGTACATGTGATTGTTTTACTTGAATTTATTTTTTGTGAATTATTTTTCCTGAATGTTTCTATTTATGATGTGCTGTGTAAATAAACTGTAGACTAGAATTTCGGCATCTATTTTCAAGATATGAGGAACAAGGATAAATTAATTTATTCATGCAAACTGAAATTATGAAATGTGTTGTAAGACCGCTCGGTGTGGCGCTACAAACTAACTAGGAAATATCTTGGAGATTTATAGATGAACATGCAAGCATTCATGATTTTGAATGTTATTTAGCAAGAGAGTTTTGCACAAATTTAATTTTCAGTACAGTAATTTAAACTGGATGTGTAATTTTCAGTACAGTTATGTAAAATGAATATGTTACTTATTATGATTGTCAATTTCTCTACAGGACATAATTGTAGTTTATTTATATGGTCACTCTTGCAGTACAAAACACACAAAACTTTTTTTCTCTGTGTGCATCATACACTTGTGAATGTTTTACACCACCATGTTTACATATTTTACATTGATGACATGTAAATCGAGCACACATATCTGGATACATGCAAACATGCATTTACCATAACCTATTACATATTTTCCAAGGCGTGTGAAGTCGAGCACATACATGAAAATGTGTGAAGCTGGACACATACGCAAATACACATGCATCTGCCACAACCTATTACATATTTTCCAAGGTGTGTGAAGTCGAGCACATACATGAAAATGTGTGAAGCTGGACACATACACAAATACACATGCATCTGCCACAACCTATTACATATTTTCCAAGGCGTGTGAAGTCGAGCACATACATGAAAATTTGTGAAGCTGGACACATATGCAAACACACTAACATATACTACAGACATAAAAACATTATCTAAACTAAGTCAAGCACAGACAGGCTCACTGGGTGAAGCTGGATTCATACATGATCTCATGCATTTTGCAAACTGCATCCTCACATATATTCTAATAGATTTTTCACCATTTTTTGTGTTTGTGAATATGTAAAATGCATCATTTTGCATTACAAGTTGAAGATGTTATTAGCCTGTATGTAAGCGCAAATTAAATTACCTTTTATGTAATTTTTTCACATTTTTAATTCAATTTAAACTGCAAAGTTTATTTCATATATGTACATGCACCATAAAGAATAAATAATATTGTACCGGTATTATATTTTAAAGTGAAATGGGACCTCCATTTCATAAGCAGAAATGTGAAATTTATACTTATCATCTGTATCTTTTTTTTTTATTTTGTCTCACATGTATCTGAATGTGTAAAGGAAAACAAAAGTCAAAGATAGTTCAATATAATGTTTATGTTCAAGGTTATAACGGATATTGTTTGTGCTGTATATATGACTCATCATATGATGAGAAGCCAAAATACAGAATATTTTAGATAATTTTTCTTTGGAAAATGACAATTATCAATATGCCAATTTTTCCCATTGTTATATTAATAATTAATATATCTTTAATATCAGTGTACATATGAAAAATGTATGCCATCCAATCCAGAGAGTTGTAGGCAATCCTGGTGCAGATAATATTTTTTTCCCGTGTTTCATAGTAGAGCGGGAACACATTGTATGAGAGGAACGTATATTAATGGTTTTGGTTGTATATGTAGGCGTGGCCAAAGGAAGGCCAATGAGAAATTAGTACTTAGTAAAGTGTTCAAATCATTCTAAGCCAGTGCTCTTCAATACACACACATTTTTTTTCTTTATATATAATATATATATCATATTTGTATAAATGTACTGGTAATGGAAATAACAAAACTGTTGAAATGTACCCGGTATTTTAATTTGGATTTTTTCATACATGGAAATATTATAGGGTGTTCGTGCATTTTTAACTATTGCACTGAATGCACGTCCGGCATTCTCCCTTGAGACATTATTTACATAGCGACGGACACAGGTTTTCCATAGTTAACCATCTATGGTTTTTGCCTGGGCGGTTTTTAATGTCTGTGATAGGGGTATAATTTATTAGAGGTAAAATATTTTACAAATGCATTCCAGTGCTTTATTGTTTCACATTCAATGTAATGTATAGATTTTTATAGATATGTATCAAAATAAACGCCAGCTGCTCCAACTAAGCTAACCTGGCTTACAACATAGTTGTATTATTTGAGGTGTAGTCTGTCAAATAATGATGAGTTGAGTGTTTGATTCTGTAGATGACCATTTCTAATACTAATTTCAACTGGAAATGGATACAAGATAATAAAAAAAATATCTTTGACATTTGTTTTAAAATTCTGGGTACTGACTAGATTACATTCTTTAAACTGTGAAAATCCAAAGTATAAGTGTATTAAACAATAGTCAGCATTTAAATAAGACTTTTATAAAATATGTATATTTAATGAACTTTAATATGGAATTAAAGGTGAAAGGTTATATTTAATTATCTTTTCCTGTAAGTAAAGGTTATCTTTTCACCTTTACTTTTTGTAAAGTTAATACAAAGATGACCTTGCTTTTTGGAGCACCTTTAATGAAGTTTACTTTGCAAGTAAAGTTTTGTAAAGGTGTTTTTTCAAGCAGTGATATTTTGTGAAAAAATCAGAGAATCCAATATATTGGTTATTTTGGAGCTTACATTTTGGAATGTGTTTATGCTATCTAGGTGCAATAAACAAGTATGTAAAAGTCTGTTATAAAATGCAGTGCAACTTTTGTTCCATAAAGAGTACAGGGCTAATATTTGGACACATATAGATGGAGTCTATATTCTTTATCTACTACAAAGGTCAAGGTCATATCAAGAGGTCAAAGGTCAAATATTGTGACGTCATCTACCGAATCCTTTACTTTTTTGCCATTGAATTTTTTTTAAATCACCAAAATATCTGAAACCACCGGTTCAATTTTCTTTATTTTTACACATTTTATTCTAAAACACATTTAAATCATTCTCTTAATTTTTTGTAAAAAATATATTATAAATTTTCTCCTAAGAAAACTTAAACTATCGGATATTTACATGTAAATTTTCAGTTTTTGACACAATGTATGTTCTTTTTTACTCAATAATTTACCTAAATTTTCCAGTATCAATGTGATTTACTGATTTAAAGTAACAAAAAGGTTATCTTTATTAAAAGTACATGTATTACACAAATTTGCAATAGATCAATAGAAAATTCTAAAATAAGGCTGAATCCTATGTCGAATGTTTTATTTCACAAACTTCTTACAGGTGTCTGATATGGTCAGGTAGGCCATATTTCAGACTATGTGAGCAAAAAGTGTGCGGTTGAATTTCTTTCATATCATATATAAAGAGAGATTCTGTATCCAAGAACAAAATATCAGAGTTTCAGAAAAATTTAATTCGAGGAAAAAATTGACCTATCTATTTGGTCCTACCTTAAATAGCAACAGCTTAATTTCTGCTGATCTCTAGTCTCTAAATTTTGAAGAGAGAAAACTTCTGCCTTATTCCCATTATTTTCAAATTTTGTCTTGTCAATGTATGTGATAAAATGATTTATAATCGATAATACATATGTAATGTTAAACTTTACATTCCTATTTAATTGAGTTTACAACCAATTCTACATGTAGTTTAAATTGTCATATTTCCCAGAATGCAATCATGGCAATTATTGAAAAAGAATTTTAAAAAACATCGCATAGGAGATCATAGAGATAAAATTATGTAATAAGATGAGAATAGGAATATTTTATCGAATAGGAATTGTATTTTTTTTCGAATAGAAAAGATGGTAGTATGTTTTCGAACAACAACTTTATTGCATATAAACCAAATAATCATCGATTAAAAAAGTTTAAATTATCGAATAGGAATGAAAAATTTGCGACTAGCAACCGATTGTTTTAAATATTAATGACTTCGAATAGGAAACGTACGACGGCGTATTCGTGCCATTTTAACAATGTAGAATTTTAAAAAAAATCGTTTGAACGATTTAAAAAAAAAAACGTTTGTACGATTTAACAAATTGTTTGTACAATTTAATAAATCGTTAGTACAATTTAATAAATCGTTGTACAATTTAATAAATCGTTTGTCGATTTAATAAATCGTTCGTTACTTCTCACTAAAATATTGACAGTAGTGAAGGAAAAACTTCAAGAGTACTGTACAACTATATATTCAAGAAGTGGTGTAAATCAGATGTGGATACTTAAAAATTGTAAAGAACTTTTGGACAATTTGAAATCACAAGACTTTACAAAAATCAACAGCATAAAACGTACGACTTTTCAACTTTATACACAACAATTCCGCACGACAAATTAAAATCCAGGCTTTTTGATATCATTGACAGCTGCTTCTTCAACAAAAATGGAACTCGTAAGTTTACTTACCTCGTCATTGGTCATTTGAAAAATTATTTCGTTAAAACAGATTCTGATTGCACACATAAGTACTCTGAAGTTGACATCAAGAAGATGCTTGAGTTTCTGATTGACAATATCTATGTGGTTTTTGGAGACCAGGTATTCCAACAATCTATTGGAATTCCCATGGGTACAAATTGCGCTCCGTTATTAGCAGACTTATTTTTATATTCATATGAAGCAGAATTTATGCAAATTCTTTTGCGTGAAAAGAAGAAAAACACTTCCTGTGGCCTTCAACTCGACATTTAGATATATCGAAGACGTATTGTCAATTAATAATGATAATTTCCATTCCTACGTCGACACGCTATATCCTGGTGAGCTTGAGATAAAATATACCACAGAGTCCGACACTTCTGCTCCATACTTGGATATTGTACTTGAAGAAGACACTAATGGTAATCTAACAACCAAGCTATATGATAAACGTGATGACTTTAACTTTTCTATCGTCAACTTCCCTTACTTATGCAGCAATATACCTTCATCACCTGCATACGGAGTATTTATATCTCAGTTGATTCGATACGCAAGAGCATGCTCTACGTATGAACAATTTCTTAAACGAGGTAGATTATTGACAAGCAAGTTGATGAAACAAGAATATCAACAGTCTCGTTTAAAGTCATCATTTCGTAAATTCTATGGTCGATACAATGACCTTGTCAGCAAATACAATTTATCATTGAATGAAATGTTGACTGACGTTTTTCATACCAATTGTTAGTCCATTATTTATACACTGAATTGACCACGGATTTTTTCCGTTATTTCCTGATTATGACAACGAGCACACGGCGGGTGTGACCGGTCGGCAGGGGATGCTCACTCCTCCATGGCACCTGATCCCACCTCTGATGTTTCGGAGGTCCGTGTTTGCTCTGCTCTCATTTTGTATATTTGTTTAATGGACGTTGAGATTGAATACTGTTCGTTATTTCCATATCCTTCTTGTACGATTTAACAAGTCGTTTGTACGATTAAATAAGTCGTTTGTACGATTTAAAGATTGTTTGTACAATTTAGTAAATTGTTTGCACAAGTTATTAAATCGTTTGTACAATATGTTTGCTAAATCGTTTGTACAATTTATCAAATCGTTTGTACAATTCATTAAATCGTACAAACTATTTTTTTAAATCGTACAAACGTTTTCTTAAATCGTAAAAACGGTTTCCTAAATTGTTCAAACGATTTATAAAAAAACGTACAAACTATTTTGATAAATCGTATGAACGAGAAAAAAAAGTGAGGGGGGGGGGCAGCCCCCCTGTTGCTACGCCCCTGCAAAGATAACTGAAACCGTGCACTGATCAAAATGTACATATATACATGGGGTGATACTGTATGTTTATATCTATTATTTTTGAAAAGGGAAAAAATTGAAACCGAAATATAAATAAAGTGATACTTATAAATCCCGTAAAACAACTTCCCAGCTAAAAAAATGTTCAAACTTTGAGGTGGGGTCAATAATCAACAGGGTCAATTTTCAACTTGTTGATGTCATCAGGTGTAAGAAAAAAAATTATCAAGCTGTTGAAAAATGACCCCGGGTCAACGACTTTTAGTCTCAATATTCAATGTTGAAAAATGACCTCGGTTCAATATTCAACGTTGAAAAATGACCCCCGGGTCAATTTTCAACTCGGGTCAATATTCAAAGTTACACCGGCCGTAGGGGGCCGTGGTGAACTGAAGCAAGATTAAATAAGAAATCCCCCACAAAACCATCAGACCGGAAAGAAATCTCAGCGAATAGGGGGCCGAAAACACGCGGTCAACTTGTTCCATTATTAAGTTTATATTTTTCTTCCTTCATTTTTTTTAAAAACAGAGAAAAATAATTACACTAAATTTGGAAATTAAAGATTTGTTTAACTAAGCATCACTGCATTTAATGATTTATATGGTGTGCAAGTCGCATTTTATTAACATTTTTAAAATGGATGACGTCATTCTCCCTCCTGCTGTCCGATTGTTTATTCTGAAATAAGGACTCTGATTCGGCTAGCCAGTTATTCAGGGTGTTATTTCATAACACAACGATAAATAAAAACTCTTTAGAATTCTGTGATGTTTGTTTTGGTTCTTATTTTCTATTTATGTATATGTACACCATAAGTCTAAATTTACCCCCTGTAAGATACAGGATATACTTTTTTAAATGAACTGCGGGGCGATGAATAATCTCTCTCTCTCTCTCTCTCTCTCTCTCTCTCTCTCTCTCTCTCTCTCTCTCTCTCTCTCTCTCTCTCTCTCTCTCTCTCTCTCTCAAGTTATTCATTATATTGACAATTTGCAAAATTCCAGGCCTGTGTGTGTCAAGTGCTACAATTTTCAGGCGCCAAGGTATCGACGTGATGTTTCCGTCATGCAACAATAAATCAATAAAAGAGTAGGGAAATTGAAATCAGAGTCAACATCGTTACATGTAGTATATGTACGAGAGAGAGAGAGAGAGAGAGAGAGAGAGAGAGAGAGAGAGAGAGAGAGAGAGAGAGAGAGAGAGAGAGAGAGAGTCAGTCATTCCACACGTTCATGGATAACCATACCAACATTTGAATTCCTCGTAGGCTTGGGTTTACTATCATTACCCCCTTCCTCTTTCCATTTTCGAATCTTAGACGCTCGATCATTTTTTAATAAAATTACATGTGCATATAATATATAATGATATTTTTTTTGCTCAAAGAGATTAAATGGTTACATTATAACATATAATACATATCAGAATACACGAACAAGAAGAAAAACCTTGTGTAGATAACTGATTTGAAAAATAAAGAAATCGAAAAATTGGTTCGAATACACTTAATGTCAGTAGAGCTCTGTTACAACGCGAAATTTAATAAGATCGCGAAATGTAATAAACCTGGATTATTACATTTTGCGTCGAGATAAACGCAAACGGTAAAAAGACAAATTGTAAAAACACGATGTTCAGATTATTACATTTTGCGTTATTACATTTTGCGTCGAGATAAACGCAAAATGTCATAACATCCTTTTTCGTTGTTACATTTTGCATTGAAGACAACCCAAAATGTAATAAACAATTTGTAATAAAACAAAACAAAATTATTTTTTTAACTGCGTTTAACAAAAAAGATCATAAAATTGATCCAAATATATTTACATTACCAATGTCTTTGTCCGAGATAAAATTACCAAATGTAAATGTAATTGATTTCTTCATGAATGTTTTGGCGCGGTTCCAAAAAAACACGTGCAAGGCGGGACAATACCTAGAGAGAAGCAGGCTTGGAGCCCGTGGATTGGCGGAATTAGAGCATGTAAATATAAGGAATAACTGTCAGATTTTTCAAATTCATGAAGATGATCAATGGATTGGCTTGTGTGATAATTTTATGCATAAACGTTCAAGAATAACAAATGTTAGCAAAAAAATATAATGACAACTTTATTGTATTTTGAATTAAATAATAAACTTTCAGGTCAAGTCACCCAAAAATATGATTAAAATAAAAAATTTAATATCTTTAAAAACAATATATATATATAAAACATTTACAAACAAAATAAATGATAAAAATAAAAACTAGAAAAAAAATTGCTGGATGATATTGCGATTCTCTCTTTCCTTTAAGATCTCTCTCTCTCTCTCTCTCTCTCTCTCTCTCTCTCTCTCTCTCTCTCTCTCTCTCTCTCTCTCTCTCTCTCTCTCTCTCTCTCTCTCTCTCTCTCTCTCTCTCTCTCTCTCTCTCTCTCTCTCTCTCTCTCTCTCTCTCTCTCTCTCTCTCTCTCTCTCTCTCCTACAGACATTTTTTGGGAAAATGATTTAGACTGTCTAAATCAAAATAAGGAGATTAGTATGCAGCATTACCTTATACCATCCGGATAATAACCAATATCGTTCAACTATTACAATTGTTAAGTGCGACACCTACCGGAAAAAGTATCAATGGCCGCTAAAACTTCGTCTACAACTTAGAAAACAGACACAGGTCGTTAGAAATGGCAGACGACGAAAGAATACAGAAATTGAAAGCTGGTAAACAGAAGGTGCATATCAATTATTGACGATCATTCAAGTTTTTAAGCAGGTTTCTTTCACGAAACACAAGAATCCCCCATTGTTTACTTGTTTTCTGTTTGGTCCAGCGTGGCGCTGTTTGCTACATGATACATCCTTTATCCTGAAGTCGGTGTGTGATGAAATCGGGGGAACTTTTTTCCTCAACAGGACGACGGTATATTTGATTAAGCCTGAAATCATTTATCTTAATTCTGTGCGTAACACTTTTTTTTACCCGTATATCCATTTTTTGGCGGTGATCTACTTTTTGCTTTTTGTGATCACATATAATTTGCAAAAGATAAAACAAGCAGAAATTATTTCAGCTATAAGGTGACATGAAATCATTACAATTTTAAACCAAAAAAATCTTCCATCATAAAAAAAATAACTTACTTATATACCCCTTTCTTGCAAAAATTCCAAAACATTTAGAGATATGATTAGACAGCACTCACCCTCTTGTAGGATCGACTACAATGGCCCGTGGGTTCTTCATGACCCTATTGTCTTGTTTCTAGACAACCCTATATCTTTCAGTACTTAACTATGCAAATAAAGAAATAATACAAATGTAATGCAGGGGAGAATTACTGTGGTTAATTTTCGTGGTTTTCTTGGAAGGAAGACACCCATGAATTTATGTCCTCCATGCAATGTATTTTTCACAAGTCTTAGTACTCAATCATTTATCAACCACGAAATTAAATCAACACGAATCCATATTTTTTTCCCTTAAACCATAAAAAATTGCCCCTCGAAAATATGTGATTTTGGAATCAGGACAACTCGCCCCAACACTTCTTAAGACAACTCGCCCCCCAATTTTGGACAACTCGCCCCACTCATCCTTTTCATTGAATAAAGTGTATGAGAAGAATCAATGCATATGGCCATTTAAATATCTTTATGTAATACGCGGTTTAACCAAATATATTTTTTATCTAAAACTTTGGTAAGAAACAACGTCAGAAACTTTAAATTTTCAATTTATATGATCGAAGATCATGATTTTATACTCTTCTTATTATACCCCACGCAACTAGTTGCGGGAGGTATAATGTTTTTGACCCGTCCGTCAGTCAGTCAGTCAGTCAGTCAGTCAGTCCGTCAGTCAGTCCTCTTTTTTTGTCAGCGCAACTCCTCATAAACCGCTGCACAGAATTTCGTCAAACTTTGCAGGTATTTAGGACACAATGTGTAGATGTGCATATTACCAGGAAATTCCGATTCCATTATTTTTTCCGGGAATTTCCGCACTTTTTAACTTAGGCATTTGGCCATACCTTGAATATAGAGATGAACAGTTTGTCAGCGCAACTCCTCATAAACCGCTGCACAGAATTTCGTCAAACTTTGCAGGTATTTAGGACACAATGTGTAGATGTGCATATTACCAGGAAATTCCGATTCCATTATTTTTTCCGGGAATTTCCTCACTTTTTAACTTAGGCATTTGACCATACCTTGAATATAGAGTTGAACAGTTTGTCAGCGCAACTCCTCATAAACCGCTGCACAGAATTTCGTCAAACTTTGCAGGTATTTAGGACACAATGTGTAGATGTGCATATTACCAGGAAATTCTGATTTCATTATTTTTTCCGGGAATTTCCTCACTTTTTAACTTAGGCATTTGACCATACCTTGAATATAGAGATGAACAGTTTGTCAGCGCAACTCCTCATAAACCGGTGCACAGAATTTCGTCAAACTTTGTAGATATTTAGGACACAATATGTAGATGTGCATATTACCAGGAAATTCTGATTCCATTATTTTTCCGGGAATTTCCGCACTTTTTGACTTAGACTCTTTGGCCATATTTAGAATATAGAGATGAACAGTTTGTCAGCACCACTCCTCTTAAACTGTTGTACATAGTTTATTTTATCCCAAAGAGTTTTGCCTATTATTCAAGAAAATTTCTCCCCCCCCCCAACAACTTCATATTAATGTTTGGATTTGTATAATGCCAAGAAATTTTGATTCCATTATTTATCTAGAATCTTCATTCCACATTTAAATGTCCTCATATGTAAGACATTTTGATGTGAAGATTTTTTTGCAATTATTGCCCTTTTTGATCTATACTATGTATTTAAAGTGCACTGTGCCTTTCATTATGTGCTTCACCGTCAAGTTTTGGGGGAGCGTGGGGTATGTGAGCTAGCTCACTTTTTCGTTCATTCACTTTTGTATTCATGAAGAAATAAAGAAGTAATCATGCTTACATGTACATATGTACAAGAATTTTGAGCAATCAATTAAATAGCAACTGCGGGAGCAAATATACTTGTAATGAAAATATGTTAAAGTATAAGCTTATTTCATGTTAACTTTTAAACAAATCACTTGTATTTGTTATCAGATCTGAAATCAGCCTTTATTTACTCAGCACAAATTGCAGATATAAAGACGATCTTTTCGCTTTAACAGAGGTAAAAAAAACCCTATTCATCCAGTACAGTGTGCATTCGATTATTCACTTTAAATTTAAAAACCGTCAACACCGCTCTCAAATATCATAAAAGGCGTCTGACCTAAATATTTCGTCTTACACATATAATCAATATGTACAAAATGGATTAATCTTAGGAACCATGTTCTGGGTATATTTCACAAGAATTATGCTGTAAGAATCTGTGAGTATTTAAATATTTTTGAAAAAAAATAGGGAAATACCGTAAATCTGGACATTTTTACGTCAATTTTTTTTTGCGAAATCGGGTCAAAATGGTGTTGCGTAATTTTTACCTTTCAAAATTTTGCGAATTACCACTGCTTTGTTTACATTTTCGTATTGGTAGTTTATTTCAAAGAAAAATATTATTGCGAATGCAATGAACTCAAATTTTCCTAAAAATTTTCCAGATTTACAGTAACTCTTTTCAAGAGCTGATAAAAACGATGAAAAAAATTAATAACTACTGCCATTTTATATTACTACAATGTTTTACAATGGAGAATTAATAAAATATTCGAAATTAGGAAAGTAAAGTTTTTGATACATGTTTATAATAAACACAGTCACATTCTGTGATCTCTTGTTATTCCCTTTAGAGAAGGGGATAGGTACATGTATTCCTCTATATCCACTTCTATTCGCAGACCTTCATGTTGTTATTCTGGAAAACATGTAAATGAAGGCGGCCCACGCTTCAACTAACATGTCGTCTGAAATACTGTAGAAGAGGATATATTACGATGTGTTTAAATGTTCACGATTTATTAATTTTCGTGAACTTTAAGCCATCGTAATTATTATTTCACTTCATTTCTATCAAACACAGGTAGAGTGCATGAATACTTATAAACTATTCCCCATGAACTTAAAAGAAACATGAAATATAACTTACTAACAAACCATGAAATTTTAGACACGTGATATTAAGTACGTCTACAGCACGAGATATCTCATTAATTGTAACAGGCGTATTTTATTAATATTTCAATTTCTAGTTTTTATTTTCTCTCACTGTGATATATATCTCTTTGAAAGTTAGCGGGGTTAATGTCATATCAATTCTACCGGAATGTAAATTTGGCGGGTCAATAGGTCAGGAGCTAAGGAGTCCTAATATGCATGCAAATCTTTTGCGTATCTGTCTCTGAATATGCCGCTAAGGAGGCAGAATATGCATGAATATCTCGTGCGGCTGCCATTGTTTGACGTCAGTTGGCAAAGACTATTGAAAATTGGGATAGGAATTCTCGTGTAATTTAAATCTAATTATGCATTTTTAAAGTCTAAATCTACAATACTATTTCACAATGAATAGAAATATAACGAATCACTGTCTAGTTAGTAAAGTATTCCATGGACATCATTCGTTATGCAAATTACCCCATGTTACCAACCATTGTTGATGCCCTGGATACTATACTAGCTAAAAAGCGATTCCTCAAATAATTGTAACTAAAATATAGCGTATCTGTTATTATTCATACTAAATTGATTTTTTTTCTACCGTAAATTCAACATTCCTAGTTCAATGCGGATTATCATTTCTTGAATGTTTTTTTTCAATTTCAGCCAATGTGTATTGTTTTGTTAGGGAAAATGTACATATACTGCATAATAATATCATTTAAATGTAAAAATAAAATACAAATTGGTTAAAATTGAAAAATTATTTTTCTAAATGAAATATTTCATTTTCTTATATTATAAATAACTTAGTTAAATTAATTTTTCTCAGAAAATTCAACGCATCTGTCAGTTTATTCAATGCATGCAATTCCTTGTTTTTACC